>NC_064752.1:217500-517500 GCF_011397635.1 Epinephelus fuscoguttatus | reverse complement strand
ACAGCTGGAAACAAGGAAGTATGTTTGGTAATGTTGTGTGGGGGGACTGCTGAGTGGTTAAACTCACTGCAAAATATGATGATTGGTCAAATTTGTGGAAAAGTTATGATGAATGGAAAAAATGCAAGGTCGTGCAAAGTTCTCGGGGATTGGTGGATTTGTGTTATTACGACCACGACATTGCGACATCCTTTTTATTTTACATGTTTTCTGTAAAGTGTGTTGCATTACAGTCTGGTGCTAGGTTTGTGATTCTGATGAAGAATACTTACTTCCTTTCTTTTCATTTTTATTTATCCATTTTGTTGGGTTGTTTTTGTCTAAACTGAGAAACATGAGTAAAAAAAACTCTTTGTGACTTTATTAAAACGTTTGTATAAAGTTTGCTTTCACAACGGAGGGAAGCATCTTAGACCTTAGTCGTTAGTCAGAACAACAGAACACTGGGAGGATCTCCTCCTCCTCCTCCTCCTCCTCCTCCTCCTCCTCCTCCTTTACATGCACACTCCTTGCTGCCACGTGCACGCCCAGCGGTGTGGAGGATCAGAGGTCAGCTGTGGGTGGGTGTCGGGGTCAAAGGTGAAGAGGCCCAGCTGCTTGTGTTATTGTAACCCTGATGCAATAAAGCTCTCCCACCTCTTTTTACTCTCCTCTCCTCCCTTGTTCATTCCTTCATCTCCTCCCATCCTTCTTTCCTTTCTTGCTTCCTTTCCTAGTATTTTATCCATCCTTGCTGCACAGTCTTGTCCTCTCTTTCTGTTCTCTCTGTCTTTCCCTCTTCCTTTACATCATCTTTACATCTCATTCTTTCATCACTTTCTGTCTTTCTTTAATAATGTGAATAATTATTGTTTCTTCTCTTCTCTTTATCCACCCTTCCTTTATTCTTTATCACTCCTTCCTTCTCTCTTCTTCTTCTTCTTCACTCTCATTCCTTTGCTTTTAATCGCTCCCTCAAACCTTCTGTGTTTCCTCCTCTAACTTTTATCTTTCTCTCTCTTTCTCTCCCAGCTCTATATTCCGTGGTTCAGCAGTGTGTGTGTTCTCCATGGCGTCTATCCGAGCTGCTTTCAACGGGCCGTTTGCCCATAAAGAAGGTCCTGACTATCGCTGGGTGGAGTACAAGGGCCGCATCCCCTACCCGAGACCTGGCACTGTAAGTACTCTCAGCGATAACCTACAAAAAACACAGCTTAATATGTCCTGCGCAAATTAACAGACTTATTTTCCAGCACTCCTGTGTGAGATAGTTGGTGGTGTTGAGTTTAAGGTTGATTATTTTGGTTTTAAAACTCCTCTTAATAATCATTAATGAAACTATATTCACATCCACTGCATTGAGATTGTGACAAAATCCTGCAGATAAAACTCTCTACACGTTGTAACTTAATCTGTTTTTGTATTTGTGATGAGCTGACCCTTTGGGGACAGTGAAAGCTGTAGGTCAGTTGCTTATTAAAGTTCACGGTCCATAATTCTTAGTAAATCTATTGATGACAGGATGGTATTTATGTGTGTGTGAGGACCTTAGTATTTCCTGTGAGATGGGACTCCAAACACACAGAACACGGGTAATAAAAACAAGCTGATGGAGCTGTGAGAGGGTGACCCTCTGGTGATTTAACACCTCAGCAGTGAACTCCTCTGGGAAGCTTCAACCTGTCAGGACGGCCGAGGTTTTAGAGTTTGAGTGTGTCAGGTGTTATTTCATCCTCCCTGCTGGGGAATTCAGCTCTCTGTGGAGCGGTGGGGTTGATTGCAGAGGAGGTCGGCCACGTCAGTGTTTGTGCATGTGTGTGTTTGGGTCAGGCAGGATGATTAAAAGCAAATTGCAACAGTCACAGAGATGCTGTGGTCACAACCTCTGATCACTGACTCACACACGTTCACAGTGCACAGAGAGTAATGGCTTCCACCTGTCCACAGTATTAACTAATCCAACTAAATCGTCTTTGCTGCACACGTCTTCTTTCAGTGCTCACCCAGTTCATCAATCTTTATATCATCTCCTCGGCATACTCCTCCTCCTGCTCTGCATTTTTCCTTTTTCCATCTTATCTTCTCCACAGGGGAAACTTATGACCTACTCTGCAAATCAGCATAAAGTACGTTTTGACACAGGCGGAAAATTATATTTTCCTATCCTCCCTCACATCATCTTCCTTTCCTCCTCTGTGTGCCGAACCCAGTGCCTAGAATAAATGCTGGCACTGTGCGTTTCTGCAAACCACAGATATGTAACATCTGTACATCACTTTGTAGCCGATATGTTGAAGCTTTACATTTCAGCAATATTGTGGTTATGTTCAGGCAAAAAACTACTCCACCTATGAATCATCATCATGTTTTGGTCTTAAGCACTCAGTTTTGGTGCCACAATCACAGTTGGAAATGCCACAATGTGCCACTCACAAACATCCACTTTGGTGCCACACTAAAATAATCCCAGTTTTGGTGGCACAGTCATAGCAGAAAATGCCACAGTGTTTTGCCAAATAATGCCCAGTTTTGGTGGCACAGTCGCCACTGGCAATGCTGCAATATCTTGCTATAAAAAACAGTTTTGGTGGCACATTTGTTGCTGAAAATGCTGAGATATCTCACAAAAAAATCCCCAATTTTGGTGCCACAATTGCAACTGAAAATGCCACAATATCTCACCAAAAAACACACAGTTTTGGTAGCACATCTGCTGCTTGAAATGCTGTAGTATCTTGCTAAAAACACCAGTTTTGGTGGCACAGTCATTGCTAAAGATGCTGTGGTGTCTCGCAAAAAAATACCTAGTTTTGGTGGCACTAACGTTGCCAGAAATGCCACAATGTGCCACTCACAAACATCCACTTTGTTGGCACAGTCATAGCAGAAAATGCCACAGTGTTTTGCCAAATGATGCCCAGTTTTGGTGGCACAGTCGCCACTGGAAATGCTGCAATATCTTGCTACAACAATGTTTTGGTGCCACAATTGCTACTGAAAATGCCACAATATCTCACCAAAAAATACACAGTTTTGGTAGCACATCTGCTGCTTGAAATGCTGTAATATCTCGCTAAAAACACCAGTTTTGTTGGCACAGTCATTGCTAAAGATGCTGTGGTGTCTTGCAAAAAATACCTAGTTTTGGTGGCACAGTGGCTGCTGGATATGCCGCAATGTGACGCTAAACAACACCTAGTTTTGGTGGCGCAGTCGTCACTGAAAATGCTGACAAGTCCTACAAAAATACTTAGTTTTGGTGCCACAGTTGCTGCTGGAAGTGCTGCAGTGTGTCACTAATAAACACCTTATTTTGGTGGTACAAACACCGCTGAAAATGTGGACATGTCTTGCAAAAAAATACCCAGTTTTGGTGGCACTAATGCTGCCAGAAATGCCACAATATCTCACTAAAAACACCTTGTTTTGGTGCCATGATCACTGCTGGTAATGCTGAGATGTCTCCCAAAAAATACCCAGTTTTGGTGGCACAATGGCTACTAGAAATGCCACAAGATGTCATTTAAAAACACTCAGCTGTGGTGCCACAGTCACCACTGGGTATGCTGCAGTGCGTTGCTGAAAACAACCAGTTTCTGGTGCTAACATCGTCAGTGGAAATCCTACAATGTGTCGCTGAAAAACGTGTTGTTGGTGTCTGTTTTAAGTGTGAGAGTGGAAATATGATTAAGATGTAATAATTTTTTACACTGTGTTGATATATCCGATTTTCAAAGACCTGAATAGGTTAAAGTAAAATTTGAGAAAGGTCACAGAAAATACCATTTAGTGTAACATGTATGTGTTTCATTTTGTTTCTTACTCCCTTTGATGAACTTGTGACCCTTCAGATTTATCTTCCCCGTTTTGGGAACCACTGAACAGTGTATGCTCAGGTGTTAGTGTGGAACAGAGAAAATCATCTGTTATTT
Organism: Epinephelus fuscoguttatus; assembly: GCF_011397635.1. Taxonomy (NCBI): domain Eukaryota; kingdom Metazoa; phylum Chordata; class Actinopteri; order Perciformes; family Serranidae; genus Epinephelus; species Epinephelus fuscoguttatus. The sequence continues at coordinate 513,589 of NC_064752.1, read as the reverse complement.
CCACATGAATGAATTTGGTATCTACTTTATCTCTGCAAACTCACAAATCCTTTTCTTTAAGGTCATATTTTAACCTCTATAACAGATTTATGCAGACTCCCAACACACTCACTGACCTTTTCACCTCTCTGACTTGTCCTCCAGTGTCCCAGCGAGACGTACGACGCTCTCCACAAGTCCACCAAAGACTTCCCAGACGAGGTGGTGAGCTTCATGCGGCAGCACCAGCTGATGTGGGAGCCCGTCCTGCCTCTGGGCGGCAGACCCATCTTGACCCAGGTCAACAGGCCCTACATGTTAAAGAAGGTCGTAGTGGACAGGGTGGACGCCGAGGACGGACCTTACGATGTCTTACACCTGGGCACAGGTGAGGGGGAGGAGGACAGGGAGGGATCTGGGGCTGAGACAGAAAGACGAGATGGAGATGTCAAAGGAGAAGAAAAACTAGGAAAGACAAACTTTTCTGGAGAAAATAAAGTGTGCTTGCTGACAGGAAAAGTTGCTGATGCACACTCTGTGACAGAAAGCAAAACAAAGTCAAATGTCAGAAGTCAAAAATATTCATTTTAAAAAGCAGCTAAAATATCAGTCATTGATTAAGCGCTAAAAGAAGATAAACTGTCCTTGAAGTGAAGACATTTTCAGTTGAAATTAAAGTGTCAGAAATAGTGAGTTATGGAAATAGAAATAGTTTATGCTCTGTAAATAGCAGAAGTGTCAGCTAGCATGTAAACAACGACAGCAGCTGCTAGTGCTAGCTGTCAAATAAGCAACAGTTAAACTCATTTAAAGAATGAAAGATCAAAGAAGGTTATGATGTGACTTTTGAGTGTAAAACACTGATTTGCATTTTAACTTAAGACAAAGTGTCAGTCACTGAGAGAAGCTGAGGTGTCAGCTGAAATCACTTTGAAGTTTCAATTCCAGTTTAAACCCTTCAGGCAGTGACATAATGAGTTTGCACGTCAGCGAGGGAAGTAGTTAAACTGTTATTCTGAAGAGTGAGAGATTTCAGCTGAAGTTGAAGCCGTGGAGACAGTTTAAGTGTTCACTTACTCAAACATGTGAATGAAACTGTCACATAAACAAAGCGTGAAATAATGTTAAGCGTCATATGTGTGACAGTGTTCTCAACAACATCGCTGCAAAGGAAAGAAAAACAGACGAAAGTGTCTGAAAGGAATAAAAAAGAAAACGGGAAAGACGTATGAGATGACACAGACGCTAACTGACAGAGGCTTTTTTTTATGAAAACTAAAAGGGATTTAAAAGAAATTAGACAGGACAGAGCGAGGGGTAATGCTGAATGATGTGGTGGTGGAAGACGTGGAGGTGGGAGTGGAGACGTAGATGTAAACTATCTTTAAAACAAAAAGGGAGACAGAAGCAGAGACAGGACGGAGACACAGCCACTGTTGACTCATATTAACACTGAGAAACACAAACATCACAGATCAAATGTTCCTTTTACTCTGACACCACTCACTTGAAAACATTTCTGTGTTAATGGTGTTTGACTAGAGCTCAAGAGATGTTATTCTTGTTCTTGTTGTTTTGAAATGAACATGTAGGAACGAGTGCTCATTAATAAGATAGAGTTTTGCACTGAGGTAGAAGAGAAGATGGAGAGAGATGTTTACAAAGCACTTGGCTTCAAATCATATATTATCATTACATTCAGTTCACAGAGCTACAATAGAAGAACATACAATCTCTGAAAAAAATAAAAATACAGGAAAATCATTTAACAAAAGTTTTGTTGGAAGTTTGAGCGATCTGCATGAAACTGGGTGAACATAATCTAGGGACCAATATCTAAAGTTCCCTCTTGGCAAAAGTTGGAAAACTTCCTAAAACTGAGCTTCTATAAGGCAATGAATATTGCGGAGGGCGTGGCTCATCACATAAAGGTGTAGAACATCTCAAGGGTTTCACCCATCACCACGCAACTTTGTAGGCATATGACCACACATAATCTGAGGGGACCCCTCCATTATTGACCCCATCAAACAAAATGGGGGCGCTAGAGAGCTCATTTCTTATCTAGGCCTAACCGCCATATGGATTTTTACTAAACTTGGTAGATATGTAGAACAGGACGCCTCAAGGTGACTGGAGAAATTTAACTCTAATTGGCAACTGGGTGGCGCTATAACAACAGAAAAATGCTTCAAAATGGCTAAAATGCGACCGATCGCTGTGGCTCCCCCTGTGGACCAATGTTGGTGTTGTTTCTAATGTTTGGTATGACTAAGTCATGGTATGGTATGCTGTACATAATCAGGGAAACTGTCAGTGTGTCATTCTGTCAGTCAGTCATTCTGTCTGTCCCACGTTTTTCTACTCACTGACGTGGTCAATCTATGTGAAACTGCACATAGGCATTGAGGACTGGCATAGGTAGAAGGTGACAAAGCTACCAATGGCTATGGACTAGTTTCCTGAGTCCTTAAATATTGCTTTAACCATCACTGTGTTATAAAGCTGGACGACGCGTCTCCTCTTCCTCCCACTGTGAGAAGGACAGGGCTATTACTCAATAAATTTGGTTTATTGGCAAATGTTTTAGCCTATTACACTGCACACCCTGATAGGCTGCAATAATAAAATGTATTTTCAGTCCCTCTACAGCCTGTACTTAAACATATCTGTATCATATGGTGGTTGAATATTTTTTCTGGCCCACACAATTTTAATAACATTTTAATAGACCTAACTATTAATATAAAATTCATACGTTTGGTGTTTTTTTTTTGTTTGTTCGTTTTTTTTTTCCCCGAAAAAAACACAATGTAACGTCAGTGTTGCAATGAATTGTGGGTTATTAAATCAGTGAAGTTGCTGAGGTCTGCACCACAAGCAGACTCTCTAGAAGTCTGCAGAAAGTCTGCTTGTGGACTGATTGAATTGTGGATCCAAACCACGAGTCTGCGCAGTGCGGTTAAGTTCGACGTTTGGATTCAGCCTTTACATACAGTCTATGACAGGAATCAAACATAGTGAATTTTAAGATCACTAATATTTGTCTATGTTTTACTTCCTATTGTTTTCTATCTCCAAACAAAAATTACACTGTCTCATTTCTGGCTTCCTGGATATATATAACAAAACATTTGCAACATGAGAAACAGTTTAAAAATCTTCTTTAGGCTCTAAACAACAGAATATTTTTAATCCAGATGGTTAAAAGAGTCTTGAAGGATTCAGGAAATAGCTTAATAACAGGGGTATGTTTTGTTAAACCCTCAGGTTTTTTGTTTTTTTTTAAAACACCATAATTATTTTGTTCTGAGCTCTGAGACTTGAGGGTGATGGTAATACGTGACAGGCACAAACTGGAGCGACAGAGCAGAGTCGAAACAGACAGGAAAGATGACTTGAAGCATCTTTCCACAACTTCACATTTTAACCAAACCACATCATTAATGTGCCGTTTAGGATGACTGAGTGCGGTTAATGTGTTCATCTGTTGTGTGTAAACATCCTGCATTCATTCATTATCTCTTTAAAGACATCTGAAGGTGGGAAATGAAGGTTTTATCCCAAAGCAACACTTCAGCAGGGTGAATGGGTTCCTGAGTGTGTCTGGTCTCTGTTAGTGTGTGTGTTCATGAAACCTCTTAAGCTGCGTGTAGGTAATTGTGATCCTCTGTGTGTGTGTTTGACAGTGAATGGTTCTGTGTGTGTGATAAATGGTGGAGGTTATTTAACGGCTGGTGACAGGTCGGGGGGCCGGAGGTGCTCCGACGGCTCCATACATCTCCTCTAAGTGGATTCCTCTCCAGCATCTCTCATCTCCCCATCAGCTGCACATTTACCTGCCTGATAAATGCTCCTTCTGCTCTTTCAAGTGCTCTGATTTTAACGTTGGACGGCCACGATGAATCTTTTGACTCGTCTTCCTGTCTGGTTGATAATTCTTTTTGTTGCTGTTTGTTAGAGGAGATAATGTCCCTTTTTTATATATCACACTGCTGAGCCACGCGCCTACGTCAAGGTGGTTTACCCTAAAAATAAAATAGACTTTTAAAACGTCGAGAGGTTACTCTGAGGTCATGCATCAAGTTGACTAGTGGCGCTCTAATTCAGTTTGAAGCACTTGTTCACCCCCTGTAATGTCACTGTTTAACTCCACATTCTGTCATCTCAGAGGAGTTACATGTAGTCCTTAAACATTGTCTTTAAAAGCTTACGCAGATGATATGCCGTTTTAAATATCTGCCTAAACTCTAATGAAAAATGGATGGCTGATAATTTGCTACAGGTCAATGCTGAGAAGTTCTTATTTCTGCTCCACCCCAGTCTTGTCCCAAAGATAATGGAAGGTCTTTCCTTCCTGTTAAATCCTATCTATGAAATTGTCTTCACCAAAATTTGCGTGCATATGTGGGGTTTTTTATGTGGGAAAACCTGCTAAAAGTAGGCAATAGACTCTTGTCCCATGGTCATGGTGTTTCTGGAAAACAGGGTCAGTAAACAGGAGAAAGCATAGATGTATTAAAAGAACTGGACACAGCGTTGGAGGCGGGGCTCCATTTATTCCTATCAAAGTTGGTCTGTGGCACATGAAGCTGAAAAACCTGGATCTTCTGTATCATTTGGCTTATAGAGCAGGCTCACTAGAGACTTTGCTGGCTAAGCAGCTAAACTATAGTAATCTTATCGGATCCAGTAAATCCAATCCTGATAGTGAAATGAGCCATTTCACAGGGTTGTGACACTCAAATTTATCCACTGATTCACAGACGTTCCTTTTAGACTTGCACCATTTACAATTTTTTGGACCGATTGCGATTTCTGATTTGCAGTGTTTGGACAGCTGATTTCATTTTTTTCAAACCACTTCACAGCACACAAGATATTGCAATATTTTCTATCTTTGCTTTATTAGAACATTTTAACCAAGATACAACCAGCTTTTCAATGATCAAACAAACAAACACAAACAGTGACACAGGTTCAGAAACATTTTCCTTTTTGCTCAAATATAACTTCAGGTACAGTATTAAAATAAATAAGTAAAAAAGGCATACATAAATAAAAACATGGATAAATGAAATAATATTTCTTTGTGTATAGCATTTGTGGGTAATTTCTTGAATAGACAAAAAAGTAAAAATATCTCCTGTGGAAAATTCACACAGGTCTTCAGGACGCGCCCGCCAGTAAGTTTCTCTTTCTCTCTGTTTTGATGTGTGTGCGTTAATGATTAAGGTGAGAAGCTGCCCATATTTCATTTACAGTAGAGTGAGTTTAATTTGGTCAGCATGTCAACTTGGTGTGCTTTCCACTTTGTCTTTGTTTGTTGTTGTCATTGAAAATTAAAGTATCCTCTCGAACCTGATTCTCTGGCCGGAATCATTTAGTCCATTGTTGTCCTACCCAAACCAGTGTGTCCCTGAGGTCCCTTCCTCACATCGCCCAAGCCGTGAGTTGCACGTGTGTGTGTGCGCTGCTGATGTTACACGATGTCAATCATGCGGCATGCCGGGAATTTGACCGGCGTTTTAAAATCGGCATTACTGACCAGCCGGTTGCAGGTCATGGCTGATCACGTGAAAACCGGCCCAATGCTCAGCACTGCCGATTAATCGGTGCAAGTCTAGTCTCTTTCCCAATGTAAGTGTACAGGAAAGTCCTCATTGGCTACAGGGCATCATGTGACGTACCTGGGAGCTGTAGTTACACATTTTTTCCACTATGTCAAATAGGTTGCCCCGGGAATGAGTCCTAAAATCCAGTAATGAGTTAGCATGTTAGCACTACCAATTCTTTGTCTTAATGTCAATGGGTTTTTGGTTGGATGCCTGAAAGCTGAAGAATACGTTCATGTTTTGTTCTACAACATAAAACACATCAGTAAATACTGAGGCTTCCCGAGAGATGGACTCTGACCTCCACTAACTGCAGGTCCTAAATATTTACCACTGGGTCAAAACCAACCTGCTCATTGTAATTCACATGTAGAAGAACAGTTGACCTTCACGCTGGTGCAGCTGTAGCCCGGAGCTTCACAGAAAGCAGACAGGTCTCACCCCTCCATTAACATTACTGTGCTCTTGAGAAAGAAACTTTAATCCCATGTGACTCCAGAGGAGTCCTCGGTGGAAATTAAAGGGAGCTGAATTTGGTCTGTCTGCGCCATCAGGTATTTAAACAATGAATTACTACCGCAACAAGGAAACTGGATTCACTACAGAGTAACTGTCACACTGGAAAAAAACAAAGTATTAGCAGTGAAAGACCAACTGTAAGTCCCCACAGGAAAACAACACAGTAATTCATACACACTGAGTCCACACGAGTAGAAGGAGAAATGTTTTACAGACTATTTAATGATGAACTCGTCTAGTAAACATTAGTAGCAGCTCATTTTCAAACTTTTCAGTCTTGAGCTGAGTCTGTGTGGTCTGTTCACATTTATTTTTGCCTTATTGGGTCGAGACTGAGAGAAGAAGAAATGTCGGAGCACAAACACAACGTTACCAGATTTTATCTTGTCTCTGAAATGAAATGTTACAAAGGTCTCTGATGGCCACAGACATCTGCATACATCATGAGTCCATGTAGGGTAGGCTTGTTTGACAAGCTCATCTGTGGACACACACACACACACACACACACACACACACATATATAATGTCAGGATGCTCCCAGGGAACCTCATAAACATCACAGATCTCACCGTGGGAAATCTCCCGTGCGTGTGTGTGTGTGTGTGTGTGAGAGAGAGAGAGAGAGAGAGAGAGAGAGAGAATGTCTGCATTTCTGTATGTTTATGTACAAATATGTGTCTCCATGAGCTGATATGTGTGTGTTTGTGTTGCTGTGTGCGGTTACGTTGCAGTGCTCACATGCAGTGTGTACCTCCACTGTAACAGCTGGTGTGTGCAGTCGTAGTTGTGGCAGTAGACAAAAGCTCATAAATCCTCCCTGAGGTTTCGTACATTGTGTGTGTTGAGTTTCAGGGGCTGGTTGCACAAACCCCTTACGTTAAGAATTTCTTTACAGTCCTTGTTTAAGTTTCCTAAAAAAAAAAATCGGTTGCACAAAACACCCTTAAGTCTTCTCCTTAAGGTTTTCTTAAATGCTCACTCAAGTATTTACGGTTTTCTCCTCGTCTTGGTTGCATACTTAAGGAATCCCTAGGTTAAAAAAAAACTTAAGTTAAAGTACCTCATTGAGGGGGGGCCTGTAAGTAAGAGACAAATATCTGACAAAAGTTGTGCTCGTCACCAGCAAAAAAGCTGCAAACAGAAAGTGGTGTAAAGCTGGCAAAAAATATATTAAAACAATATATATACTGCAATTACTGAAGCTGTCTCACAGCAAGAGTCTGTGTGTCAGCAGGAATGGAAACCAGTGAACATAAACTCAACCATTAAATCATTAAAATCTCCCCCTGTTTCACTTTCTTCATAAAATATATAATCTTGTCGGCTTCACACACTGTATGTGATGTTAGTTGGCGTTGTTGTTTTCCACCACATTACTTGTTATTCAGATGCTAGGCAACAACTGCCTGAGTCCAGACCTTTGAATCTGCTCTCTCCACTGAAGATGGAAAACACTTCGTAATGAGTTCACAGTTCTGTCTGATATCAGGCAAAGGCAACAAAGTCAAAGATATCACTTCCTATTAAGGATTTTTTGAGGCAAAGGTCAACGTGGTTCATGAAATGTCCCAGTGTGTCTGTGTGTACAGCAAATTCAAAGGCTCTCATGAAATGGAGTGACGCCTGCGAGCTAGTTGAGGCAGTCAGCTCGAGCTGCACTGATTCATACACACGCGTCATACCTCACTTTCCATATGTCATCTACAAAACACACCCTCCATATTTGGTGGTCTGTTTAAGCTGCAGAAACTTCCCAGCTCTCCCTCTGCCTCGTCGCTGCTGCCTGCTCTTTAGCCCCACACCCACCTCCTGCATCCACCTGCAGGCTCCAGCAATGGGAGGAAGATATTTAATGATCACATCCCAGTATCTTATGTAAATGTATCTGTAGGGCACAGTGAGGCTGGAGTCTAGGCGCCAAACTTTTACTGTGTTCTGCTGTTGAAATAAACAAAAGTGCAGTTTTTGTAATAACTGTGTGTGGACCAGTGTACGTACATTGTGCCTGTGTTCACATATAAATAAATGATCTTTTCTGTTTCATTCCCAGATGATGGGAAGGTGGTGAAGGCAGTGTCAGTCATCAAAGACAACTGGGACACAGAGGAGATCATTCTGGAGGAGCTGACGGTGTTCCAGGTGAGAGACAACTGCCAATAACGTTCTTTACAATGTTCATCATGCAGCAAACCCACATTAGTCTAAGACGGGGTCGTCAACCTTAACTATCAAAAGAGCCATTTTTGGATAAAAAACAACAACAAAATAATAATTTTGGGGCTGCAAAATATAGTTGAGCCTAATACTGATGATAACACAGCCTTTTAAATCTAAATTAACCTATTAACATTATTGATATGTCTAAATTAGCCATCATCTATATGTTTTACCACAAGGTGGCCACTCTGCAGCAGGCTGTTTATGATTTTTTGGTATTTTAGCTTTGCAGCATTGGCAGCAAAGGCAAAAACATGTGTCCATGCACCATTTAATTCCTTATTTTCCCCCAAGACGTTTCCTGTTTTGAAATTGGAATCCACAGCAAAGCTAGAGAGGGAGACTCACGACTAGACACCACCTTTGAGGTTCTGCAAAATTTAAAGGACAAGGCGCCAGACTGTAGCCCAATGTCACGCACATTTTAGTCGATGAAATGTTACAACATTTTTTTTATTCTGTGTATAGGCAACACATTATTACAGCTGGAGAATGTCAGGATCACATAAGGCCTACAACAGAAAATTAAAATGTTTAAAAAATAACCATGTCCTTAGTATTTATTTTATTTTTTGTCAAGGCCACAGGAGAGTGGCTTAATGGCCCTGACACACCAAGCTGACGGTCGGCCGTCGACCAAAGTCGGGCCGTCAGTGAGCGTCTGTCGGCCTAGTTTTTGCGGTGTGTCCCGCACCATCGGCACTTCAGCGTCGGCAGTTTTTCAGCCAGTTGAGCATGTTGAATCGGCGGCAGAGCTTGCCGGTGAGAGAGATCACTCTGATTGGCTGTTTAGGTTTTATTTCCTCGCCCCTGTAGCGAGTGAATCTGCCTGTAGTGAAACCGGGGCTAACCGGTGCTTCCTCCTCAGGCTCCACTTCACTCAGCTGCCCCACAGACCCGCTGCTTCTTCACACTTTAACCTGAATAACAAACCGGAGCTAGCTGGGAGCGGCTAGCGGAGCGTTAGCCGCAGCATGACCGGAGGGAAGCACAGCCAGTTAGCCTCCGCTAGTCTCTGAGCTAGCCCCGGCTCTCCGTTTGGATCCAACCGGAGCACCGAGCCCTGGTTTGTTATTCAGGTTAAAGTGGGAAGAAGCAGCGGGTTTATCGGGCAGCTGAGTGAAGTGGAGCCTGCGGAGGAAACACCGGGACCGTCTGGATGTAATAGTCCGTGGAGGTGCTGCGGTGCTCGGCTGCACAGATAGGAAACCCCTCGGCTGACAGGATGTACCACTCTCTCACTCCGCTCTCTCTCACGCAGGCGCAGAACGTACGTGCTACTTGGCCGTCGGATGTAGTCTGTGTAGTGTGTTCAAATGCAACTGACACAGGGCGACGTGAGGCGACGTAGACGACGCAACAGTTGGCTTTCGTCACCACTAGTTCTTTGATGTCGGTTTGGTGTGTCCGCACCTTAAGAGCCGCATGAGGCTCTGGAGCCACAGGTTGCCTACCCCTGGTCTAAGACAAGGCACTCGGAAATGTGTCGGTAACTTATCAGTACTTGTTAGTAACACTTTGAGCCAGAAAGGTTCTTAGTTTATTTCCTCTGACCGTTAAAGGTCCCACTGTACAGACACACACACACACACGTAGCTTCACAGGACTTTTATGGCTAAAACCACAGAGCTTGTTTTGGTGTCTCCCAGTGCCCATCTGCCAGCAACGCACCATGTGACGTGCTGCGTGAGGCCTCACATGTAGTTTCCAGTGGAACATATTTGTCTGGAATAACTGCACTAAACAGAAAAACAGATAGCAGGGCACATATTTCCCAAGGTCCTCTGTGTAAATAAGCTAACGGGAAAAGAGGAGTGAGAAGAGTGAGGAGGACAGAAATACTGTAGGACAAAATATGGTAAGAACAGAAGAGACAGAAATAGAGGAGGACATGCGGAGGACAGGGATTAAAAGACGTGAGGAAATAAGGCTTTTAAAAGAGCGCGCAGGTGAAGGGAAGGAAGAAAGACAAAACCACAACATGTGAAAACAGCCACAAACAAACAGGAAACCAGATGCACATTGTCTGTTTACTTATTATTGAGATTAGAACAGGAACTAACCCATTTCCACCAGCCTCACACACAAACAGGGACCGGGGCAAAGCAGCTGACTGGCTGACGGTACAGCCTCATGATAAACTGCAGTGTTTGTGTCTTAGTTTTCTGTCTGCTAAAGGTTCGAGCCAGAGGAGGCTGCCTCGCATCCTGACTGGGTTTCAGAGAGGAGGCACTTGAATAGTTGGACAGTCTGTTGGCTGTGACAGGACACAGGATAGCCACATCACTGTAAAGATACCTTTTCTCCTGGCCTCTGTCATATTCTCAGTCTCCTCCTCCAGGAGTCGACCCCTCCGCTCAGAGTGGTCAGGGGTCATTTACTCCCTTTGTGAGACGCTCAAACAAGTCAGTGAGCCAGAAAAATGGAGCTGTGGGGTAATTTAGTCCTCTGAAGGAGAAAGGAACTCATTAGATTTCTAATCTCAGTAGCTGCTCTGACCTCTAACGTAGCTCTGAGGCATTCCTCAACCTCTGCACGGCTGAAATATCAGGTCTGTGAAAGAGCAGTGCCGATGGTTTATGTGTTGTGTCACATGATCTCAGGTGAATCTGCACACAGTCGGCATAGTTTTGTGTTTCAGGGTGTTTTGCTCCTGACTAAGAATTTTCCTCGTCGACCAACAGTCATCATCACGGGCCATTAGTCTCCTGCATGTTTACGATATTAAAGTATTGAAGGTGTGAGAAAGAATAGTATCAGTAACATTGTTAACACTGTGCTACATTACAGAGAAATACAAACCGTACTAATGAACCTTCATTAATATAGGCCTATATTTTATCTCCAAGTGCACGTCACACACTGAGCGAGCCGCCTGTTAATGACGCTGTGGGCTAATGGGCATGTAGCTACTTCCATGTTTCACATGATACGTCATGTTTGTAGTCGACCAATGAAGATGAGTTTACATATCACCTTGGGTTCGTCCTTCACCTTCTCAAAATGATCCCACACTTTGGATTTCCTGCCCGACATGTTATTAACTAGGCTGTAGAATAACCGCAGGTACCAGCCCTGGAGATTAACTTGACTCCTGTCTGACTGCTGAGCGTGGACACTTCCTGTGTCTGTCCTTTCAAAGTAAAGTCACACATGTTCCAGTCACATAGGTTTGGATTTATTTTGACAAGGTGCAGCTCCTGATAGAGTTTCACTTTTGTTTGTTTTTCTGCGACTAAGCAACCAATAAAATCTTGCTGACTGATGAACTTTCTTTGAATTGCGCGCCCTCCTCGTCCTCGCAAACGAAGAGGCCATTAACCGTCAGATGACGGGGACGGTGAAGAACGGGCCGACTTGCGAGAGAATCACCGAAGGACTGACCAGCCGTGGCTTCCCTCCCACGTCACTGTTTACGTCACATGCTGAGCTACATGTTTTGTTACTTGCTCACGCCCCCCATTGCCCCGAAAAAGGCACATTCTGTATAAACAAAAGTAGGTAGGCGGCATTTTGCTGCACTCCCCGATTTTGTTTTTATACTGCCAATGCTGAAAAAAGACTGATTGGGCTTTCCTGCAAATTTGCACAACTCCTGTCTAAAAAGGGCTTTAGTTACAAATGCTGTCAAATTAAGTCCGTATATTGCAAAAAGGATCCCGAAAATCTGTTGACATTTAAATTATTAGACTGCAGTAAATCCATATGAATGACCGAAACAAGTTAATGCAACAGATTTATAAATCACGATGAGTCAGTGTCTTTAATGTCTTTAAGGATACGTGTCTTTTGTGCTTTTGTGCCAGATGTGTTTGAATTTGTGAAGCATCCAAAGAGAGCCAAGTCTGTATCAGGACAGAGAGTCCTATGATAAACCCTAAATCTTTACAAAATGTATAAATTTGTGGACATTTCCATAATAAACATAAAAATGTGCCATCATTTCATTTTTTGGTGTAAAATTTAAGTAACATGACTTTAGAAAAATGAAAACTGTGAATCACTTTGAAGTAAATTAACGTGTGTCTGCTGTTTATTGAAAGACTTTGAATATTAGAAGGTGTACGCTAAATGTAGCTGTATGTTTTTGTGTCATGCAGCAACATTAATCTATTTTCCTTTTTATCCTGCAGAGTCCCACTCCCATCCTGAGCATGGAGCTGTCAACCAAGAGAGTAGGTCTATCTGTCTGCCTGTTTTTCTGTCTGTCGTCTGACTCTTTTATGTGTGTCTGCATTTTTGATATTTATTCCAGGACGGCACTTACGAGATGTATCAAGATTTAAGGAGAAACACAGGCTATGGCCCTTTGTCAGTCACTAACCAGTATAAAGTAGATCTGATGGAAAACTGGTCCACTTACCCCAAACATGTGAAAAGTACTGTGGTTCTGACTTATTAAGATTAAATACAGACTGTCAATCAAAAATATGACCACAACCGTCAACTGTGGTTCCAAAAAATAATTAAAAAATGAACTTAGAGAAAGAAATAAAAAATATATAAAAATCCACCTCTAAAAATGAATTTCAGTTCTAACGTTACACTGAGGCTGATTTAGTGGTTTCTCAGCTGACTTATTTTCATATTCATAAAAAGCATAAAAAGAAGCTAAACAAAAATGGGGATAAATTGTGTTCAAACTACATTTTTTGTTGAGATACTGATAGATAGATTCGCCCTGACATCTGAAAAAGGAAAATGTTGGTGGGAGTTTTCAACATTTCTATTAGAGACGTCTATTGTTCAGAAGCCAAAGACCTAAACTCCAGTTACTGACTCTCTGTTGTCCTCTTGTAACAGTAGAAGGAGTTATGGTGAACCTAGAAAAATGTGATGAATCTCTCCCCTTGTTTTTCTCTCTCCTCCGCAGCAACAGCTGTATGTGTCCAGTGAGCTCGGCGTGGTCCAGCTGGGGCTCCAGAGGTGTGAGTTATACGGGACAGACTGCGCTGAGTGCTGCTTGGCCAGAGACCCCTACTGCTCCTGGGACGGTCAGACCTGCTCCAGATACTTCCCCACCAGCAAGAGGTAGAGAGGCACAGGGAGGGGAGAGACACACACACACACACACACACACACAATAGGAGTAACAGGATGAGTTACAGCTTTAATCTCACTGTCCTGTTTGAAGGCTTCATCATGAGCAGTGGTCAGTAAATCATGGTCATGTTAAATTTATAGAAAGATAGTGTGAAGCTGATACCAGTGTCTGATATTTTCCCTCCCATCCCAAAAATCTACAAATTCAGGGCCAAAAACACTTTTTATCTGCTTGTTGGATTAAACCATTATCATGCTAAACTTTCAGTTCCCCTAAAACTGCCTCAGCTGTACTTTGTGTTTACTGCTAATAATAATAATGTTAGCATGCTAACATGCTAAACGAAGTGTAACAATACCGAGATACCAGATCTCGCCTGGCGCATGCACCACAAAAAGTTTCTAGCCTCTGGGTTTTCTTCCGCGGTACGCAGCCCGCTGTATCTGCACAGTCGTGTTTCTCCTGCTGGGCCTGCCTGCGAGTTCCTGCTCAGCTTATTGACTTTACATTGTGATGATGTCATAGATTTTTAAATTGTTCGTCTCTACTCGAGCAAACAAATAGCAAACAAGACACACAACTACCTCACAGACACCTAAACGACTACAAAGAGACACAAAACAACCATTAAAGGACACAAAGTGACTCAAAAGAGACACAAAACAACCAAAAAGAAAAAAAGGTACAAAATTATCTCAGAGAGACAACAAATGACCTCAGTAAGACAGAAACTTCTCCTCAGAGAGACTCAAACAATGACAAAAAGACACAAAATCACCAAAAAAGATATAAAACAGGCTCAAAGAGACACAAAATTACTTGAGAGAGACCCAAACAAGTGTAAAAAACACAAACAAAAAGGGACACAAAAAGAAAAAAGGCACAAATTTCCTTCTAATAGACACTAAACTACCTAAATAAGACACAAATTCTTCTTCAGAGACCTAAATGACTCCAGAAAGACAAAGAATAATCACAAACAAACACAAAACACCCAAAAAAAACACCAAATCACTGTAATAAGACACAAACGTACCTTTCAGTGACCCAAATGACTACAAAAACACATAAAGTTACCTCAGTAAGACACAAAATTAATTTAAAGAGACCCAAACGACTCCAAAAAGACAAAAAACAATCACAAAGAGACATAAAACGAACAAAAAAGATACAAAACTACCTCAAAGAGGCACAAAATCACCCCAGTAAGACACAAAATTAATTTAGAGAGACCCAAATCACTCCAAAAAGACACAAAACTACCTCAAAGAGACACAAAATTACTTCAGAGAGACTTAAATGACTACAAAAAGACACAAAACAACCACAAGGAGACACAAAACGACCAAAAAAGACACACAATCACTGCAATTAGACACAAAATTACTTCGAAGAGACACAAACGACTCCATAAAGACAAAAAACAATCACAAAGAGACATAAAACGACCAAAAAAGACACAAAACTACCTCAAGAGACACAAAATTATCTCAGAGAGACCCAAACAACTACAAAACGACACAGAATAATTCCAAAGAGACACAAAATGACAAAAAAGTCACAAAATGAGCACAAAGTGGCAAAAAATAAATCACAAAAAGATGAATGAGCACTACAAATAGATGCAACACGCTCGCATGCTCCTGTGTAGGAGAGCTGGTGGGGCCCTTTGCATTTCTGTGCACGGGGGCCCACTGTCTCATAATCAGTCCATGCCCCCTGAGAGTTGTTTTAATTTGTTTTTCAAAATTAAGTTGGATATTTCTGAATGTGTCCCCAAACATTTGGAGAGAGAGAGAGAGTGAAGCAAATGGAAAAATTAGGAGAGACTGAAATTAACTCGACATCTTCTGAGGAGAGACAGAGAGGAATGAAGACGGGGTTAAACTGTCCTCGAGTATAAATGTGGAGACTGATGGAGAGAAATTGAGAGCACTGTGCATGAGGGAAAGAGTGAGCGTTAGTGACGGAGAGGATGACAAATAAATGGGCAGCAGAGAGATCTTGAGATTTGTCAGAGTCTAAAGAACGTAGAGCAAAGAAAGGAGGGTGTGCAGGGACGGGAAGCAAGGTCAGAACACAACAGAGACAAGGTCGACCTCGGAGGAGGTGGAGACATGACAACACTCTTTACCGTGGCTGAAACAACACTCTGTATTTTCATAGCCTGTTCTTGCTCCGTGTTTCCTCATTCATAATCGCAGTAGCTTCATATTTTCACCCCCGAGGAGCCGGCAGGAGCCCAGCAACAACAGTGAGGAGGAGGATTTAATGCTGTTATACGGCTTTATCTAAAGACAACTGCAGTATCTGCTGCTGTCAGCTGGTGTCTAACTGTTGAGTCTGCTGCTTACTTTACAGACGGTTGTCATGGTAACCTACATTTATGACATTTTTAGCATGTGTTCGTACATCGTAGTGCAACACAGGCAACAAATAATAAAAAGATTAAAGCAAAAGGTATTTAAAAAGTTTCTTTGTGTCTTCTTTTTCTTCTGTGTGTGTGTGTTTGTGTGTGTGTGTGTGTCAGGCGGGCGCGGAGACAGGATGTAAAGTATGGAGACCCCTGGAGTCAGTGCCCGATCACAGAGGACGGTAAGGATTTCCGCCGTCTGATACAAATAAAGTCTCTGTTTGAATTATTTTCCTGTCACCAGTTACATCATGAACAGCCAGCCTGGTTAGTGTGCACTTAGAGACAGAGGATTTCCACTCACATACACACTCTGTGATTGATGACATATTTTAAAGTGCCATCGCGGGTGTGGAATGTAAAACGTCACAGTTGGACGACTGTTTGGTTCCTATAGAGAGATCTGCGTAAATCTGTCTGTGTTTGACGACCTGGTTTTATTCTTGTGATTAAACAGTCTTAATGTAAAACATCCGTACAGCCCAGAGAGGAGATGACAGTAGGGTGTATCTGTCTTAAGGTTGTATCATCTTTGGAAAGAAAAATGTTTTCGTTAATCATTTAATTATCAAAAGTATTCAGGGTGAATCTGTTCTCAGTCAGTCTCTGTGTCTCAGTTCCAGAACGTATTAAATCTCAGCAGGTTTTAAGTACGTAGTGTGATGACACTGATGAGATTACAACATTTCTAAGTATGCAGACTGTAGTATAGATATTTGAGTCTGCAGTTGATTTAATTTTCCCACAATGCAATGCAGAGGGGAAATGGAGATGCTACTCGCAACTGCAAAAAAATTGGATCTGAAATGTTTTCATGCCTCCTGCAGACGTGTGTGAAGCAGCCATGTTTTTGCAACTTGACGGTTTTGCAGCGGCATACAACCACGAGGCAGTAACTCTAGTTCTGCATGATTCTTGAAGCACTATGTTTGCAACCATCAACACTTGTAGCCAAGGCATTTACCAAGTGTGACAAACTGAATGCACATTCTCTGCTTTACACTCAGCAGCACACTTCTGGCAAAACTGCAAACATTAGTCTCTCCAGTGCTACATTATTTTGCCATGTGCCTCTCCACATTGAAACTCAGAGCCCAGTCTGATCACAAGTGGAGTGGATCAGTGAAACCGTTGCTTAATGACCTATAAATAACAACACCTCCAAAATTTTCTTTTAATGTAAAGAAGTACAAGTGCATTCTGAAAATGTTTATACGTTTACAAAACAGATGATGAAGAGCCTGGGATGTCTCAAGAAAAATGCCCCAGTTCTTCGTTCAGTCTGCTACTCACTGTCATTCCATGTGCATTCTTCCATACATTTGCACTCCTGTGTAGAGAAGCAGGCATCGCCACGCTAAAGTGGAAGCTATTGAGGAAGCTAGTGAAGTTATCTCCTGCCTTACAAACCATTATAAATCTATAGTTTTGGCAGTACCTTAGCAACAGGGCTCCACCGAAATTATTTTAAAATAGAGGTCTGATACAGATTCTTTTGCACTGAAGCTGATGACTGACAATATTTTGCACAATGTCCAATATCTTTAAACCACAGTGAGTATTCATTGTTTTAGAGAACTGTATTCTGGTCGGTTTAGAAGAGCCTCTGAAGAAGCATTGTACATGATGTAGGATATATATTTAACTTGCACCTCTCAGCCTTCATTAGTGCATCAATATCAGGTGTGCAGAGTCTATCTAGTCTCTCAGCTATCAAAAAATAAACTATACAACAGATATGCGGATGGTATTAAAACTGTTTTTTAAACTTGGAAAAAACCGTCCTGATGTGTACTTCTGATGCTTGACTCAGTATCTGATTGACATCTGACACATATTGTATCATTTCTTGTTAATATTAAGCATTTACAAGTTTTTGTTCATATTTTTACTTTTGCAAAACTGAAATGAAAAACATTTACAGTGCTGAGAATATACTGTAAAATACCTCCGTTGTGGTTCTGCTCTGCAGGCAGACGTAGGGCGCACTCTTGGGGTCGTACTGCAGAACTACAGTTCTCTCTGCTTCTGAGACAAATATGTGGCAGTGGCAGCACCAATGTGATTATTAGGGTCATGTAAATGTTCATTTAAATGTTTCTGTAAAATATTAACATGTTGGCCTGCTTGTGTCTGTGCTCATTTTTGTTTCTCTGCCTGTTAAGTGTCAAAACAAGGTGACACACTGCGTATTGCCTGCTTTTTCAGATTTACACTGAGCATACCGAACATGCTGAAGGTTTACCATCTTTGTTTTAATCTCTTTTTTAACTGCGTTGGCACATAAACACTCTACTGTACATACTGAATGTCTTTCTGTTTTTACTTGTTGCTCCATCAGATTCGGACTCTGTGGAGGTGAGGTTGGTGTACGGTGTGGAGGGAAACTCAACCTTCCTGGAGTGTGTTCCTCGGTCGCCGCTGGCTGAGCTCAGGTGGACGGTGCAGCACACAGAGAGCCAGCAGCAGACTGTCAGTCAGACGCAGGACAGCAGAGAGGTGAGTCGCACCGATTCTCTCAGGAAACATCGGTTGGTGCTAATGTGTCTTTTCTTGTCTCTTTTTCTCACAAGAGAGATTGAAATATTTTCTGAATTCCCTCGTAAGAGTAAAGCAGCTGGTGACAGTTTCTCTACCATGAAGTTTTGCTTCTTGCTCTATTACAGTATTTACAGTGATATTAGCTTTATGTCAAAATTAAATCCTCTGTAAGAATATAGATATCACTCATGAACATTTAGATCAATGGCCGTTGATAACAGCCCTTGGAGAGGTTCCAGACTAACTGTGCATGTGAATTATAAGAGCATCAACTGACACTTAGTCATCATCCTCTCCTCTGTCTGTCACCTCAGCTGCCTCGAGGAGACGATGACCGCCACCTCCACATGAAGCGAGGGTTGTTGGTTCAGCACCTGGAGCTGGCTGACACAGGCCTCTACACCTGCACCAGCCACGAGCACTCCTACAGCCAGGTCCTGACCCGATACCGCATTCACATCATCCCCAACCACAGCCTCCACCCGACCCGTCACCAGCACAACCACAGCCCGAACCACCCGAGCCCAGTTGTCCTCGGGAGGATCGGCTCCACCGGGGTAGCCGGGTTTCTCGGCCAGTCGGGGCTCCCTCACCCACCACCTCCACCTGCTGGTCACAGGAACTCGTGGCTGTCCCAGCATCCTCAGCAGCTTCCTCTGAAGAGCTACAAAGACCTGCACATGGTGGGGACCAACAGTCTGAGTGTGGACGAGTACTGTGAGCAGCTGTGGTACCGCGAGAAACGCCGGCAGCAGAAACTCCGAGCTCTGAAGCTGAAACAGGAGAGCAGGAAAGCCCGGGTGAGGAGGAACAACCCTCCTGAGATTCCCCTCTAGTCACCTGGAGAACTCAGAGACTGCTCATGGACAACAGATCCTGGACACGCAGAGGACAAGGAGAGGTTTCATCAACAGTGTTTGCTTTTTGAGCAAATAAGCTGGTAAAGTGACACCAACTGTATCTGCCATTAAAGACTGACAGTAATTTTGACCTTTAGACAAAAAAATACACGTGTAGGAAAAAAGAAAATACATATTAGCATTATTCATTATTGTTTGAGACAGTTGGCTCCAAGCTTCAGCTAAAATTGGAAATGTTATTATATTATGTTTGGATGATAAATCAGCTTGTGACACACCTCACAGCCACACCTGTGCCAAGTATAATCTGTGTATAACACACTGAGGCGTGCGTATTTGATGCTGACACTTTAGAAGACAATACACAGCTTTTTCTGTTAAATCAGATCCGAGTTTTTGTTTAGATTTTAGATTTTGTTCAAACCTCGTATATGCTGTTTGAGACCAAAAAATGATTGAGTGAAAGCTGAACTAGCACTATGCTCAGTTTCTATCAAATATTTTGGCAGAATTTTGAGAAACTTCGACGACCATACGATGTGCCACCTGTTACTCAGTTAAACATTCACACACACTCACACACTGATTGCACAGCTATCGGGAACATTTTGGGGTTCAGTGTCTTGGCCAGGGGTTCTTTGACATGTGGACTGGAGGAGCCAGGTATCAAACCGACAATTTTCCAATGGGTGGACGACCCAGTCAACTTCCTGAGCCACAGCCACCCCATGAGTCGAGTCCACATTAAGACAGTTAATTTCAACCTCTGCTCGCATATTTGCCAAACATCAGATTCTGTTCATGTTAGAGCCCCTGAAATTTGGTATAATATCAATTAGATATTATATTTTAGCTGCAGGTAAAGAAAACATCCATGTGGGGCCCCCAAACCATCCATTTTGCTTTCATTTTGCACTTTTCTTTCCATTTTCAAGGGCCAGTAACTAAAAATATGACACCTGCTAGTTCCTTGCAATTATTTTTATCTGTTATATCCTACCAAACTTCATGGCTCCCACGTGGTGAGAAGCAGCTGGCCCCAAAATGTCTTGCCCCATTCAAAAAAGTTTGTTCCTGAATTCACTGTGCCCTTATCTAGTTAGGTTTTTTATGTTAATATCTTGAGTAATGATCTCAACTTTAAAAACAAAGCAATTCCATTTAGTTTTCCTCACAGAAATGAATGAAATGCTGCGACGCAGGTTTACTGTACAGTTTTTAAACAACTTTTCTTACACCCCTTAAAATCAAGACTCCCTGGTGAAGCTTTTGCAACTCCTAGTGGGATCCCAGGTTGGGAACTGGGTCATGAGATATTGAACCCTAAAAACATCTTCCCACCTAAGATGTTTTTCAGGGGGTGAAAATAACAACATTGCACATAAAGTTTGAACAAAATCTAAAATGTGAACAACAACCTCTCTGATTTGACGCAGAATACTGCATCGTCTGTCCATCTAAACAGAAACGAGTATCTGATCATATCTCTCTTTACATAATGTCAGCTCATTAACTGTCAAGTACAAGCTACCATTTGTTATGGCTCCTCTTTGTAGCTATTAGCCTAGCATTGCCAAAAACAGATTGAGCTCAGTGATCTGAGTTTAAAGTTACTTCTTCTAGTGTTAGTGAGACTAGTGGGCTAATGTAGGAAACCTTATCAGACTATTTACTTTTACTTTAATTCTATAAACATACAGATATCTCCACTTCAACAATTATTTTTCTTTTATGTCCCGTTTTCTGTTCAATATATCTGTTTAGACTTCCTGTACAAGCGGCTCTGCAGTGCGTCTGCAGAATAACACCGCTGACAGCTGACATGACATTTACTGCAAAACTGCATATTCTTCATAACAAACTGACGCACTGGTGAAAGTGTATGAGGATCTTACACACAATGCAGACAGAAATATGTTCACTTTATATTCCGTATAAATGAATGACAGAAGACTAAACAAGAAAAGTGTTTGCCCGATTTACTGCTACACATTTAACTGTATTTAAACATTTAATGTTTCTACATGTATTTATGTTTGTTCTGAGACGTAATGTTGATCTTCTTCATACACACCTAATGGAATGAATATGGGCCTCGGTGGAAACGCACACATGAAATGGACCTTGCTTGAAAATACGTAATGTATAGCTTATTAATTCTGCCTTGTAACTAATAATTATTATTATTCACATTAATGTATATTAAAGAACTCTATTTTTGATAGTTTTCTTTCTTTGTATTCTAGAATTAGAACAGTGTCTTGGTGTTGATATAAACTTGTGTGTTTCTCAAAAGCAAAATTAAAACTTTTTTTTTAACTTCACAGCTCTAATAAGCTTTAAGATCAAGACATGAAACTGTGGTATGTTGCTGTATGTGAATAAGTCACACAATGTTGTAAAATAAAAACATTAAAACAATCAAGAATTTTATTTGTCGTGCATCACACTCACTCGCACAAAACTAAAGTTTATTTCTTAAAGGTAGATCAACACATCATATATAATATAATACAACAGGGCAACATGGTGGTGCAGTGGTCAGCATTGTTGTCTCACAGTTAGAGGGTTTCTGGCTCGATCCCAGGAGGGAGCCTTTTTGTATGGAGTTTGCATGTTCTCCCCGTGTCAGCGTGGGTTTCCTCCAGGTGCTCCAGCTTCCTCCCACAGTCCAAAGACATGCAGGTTAATTGGTGACTCTAAATTGTCCGTAGGTGTGAATGTGAGTGTGAATGGTTGTCTGTCTCTATGTGTCAGCCCTGTGATAGTCTGGTGACCTGTCCAGGGTGAACCCTGCCTCTCACCCACTGTCAGCTGAGACAGCCTCCAGCGTCCCCGTGACCCCTAACAGGATAAGCAGTGAATGAATATAATGTCATATAAGAGGCTACATGAATATCTAGTATGCTACAGAGACTTAAACCGGGTTTGCTAAAACCATAGACTGCATATCTACACAAACAGTCTTCAGGTAAAACAGAGAGGTTATATTCATGTGGGTCCTGGTTTACACAGCTATTCTAGGTTATTTAACACAAAAGTAGACATCAGGACTGGATCAACCCCCTAAGGTTTCATTGTTTTTGCTCAAAGACGTTAACAGTTTTCTTGTATGAAGGTATTAAAACGACATTTTGACATAGAGCCCCTCTAGAAGTGAGTGCCTCCAAATCTCGTCATTTCATTCAACAATATGATTTAATGGGACAAATTCTTGAATAAATGTGCAGTAAATAAAAGTTAGCGCCACACTGTGGACCTGGTAACCTGCAAAATGTTGCAGAGAAGTTGCCATTTTACCTGATTGGTGATCCTGTTCTGGAGTCAAACAACAAATAATGACCTAACGTGGAAGAAAATACATCAACAGTGAAAAGCACAAAGAAACAAACGGAAGACATTTATCGTCTTAGTTTAGGAGTCATTTTGTCAAATTTATTAACAGGAAACAGTAACATGTTAAAAGGCATGCCAAAAATGTGTACTGGAGTGAGAGGACACATTTATTGAGCCACTGTATGGAGATTAAAGCTCATTAATTGTAGAGGTAATGGACTGCGCAAAAGTTTAAGTTCAACTAATTTATTGTCACGACTGCAGAGAAGAAGCAATTGGCAATGGAAATGTTAGATCTTAGCTCCCTCCAACAATGCTCATTAAATATATATTAAAAGGAAATTAGGCAAGTTAAAAAAAATTAGTATCTTACACTTAAAATAGTGCATAAGTTAAAATACAGGGATATGATATACATATATATATATATATATATATATACTGTATATATTTGGTGGACAGCAAAGTTAATACTTTTTTTGTATTTTTAATTAGTTTTTATTTTTATTTCCTTTTTTAATTCATGTTTTCAGCTCAATTTAGTTTAGTTTCAGTCTGCACACACACACACACACACACACACACACACATGCGCACAGAGAGAGATTAAAACCAGTGTTAAACAGTGAGTAAAAGTATATATAATTATATTATAATCATAATTATGAGTATAAAGACCATGATTGCTGGATGTTTTATTGATTTATAATAAAAACAATAATACTACTACTAATAATAGCTATTAGTAGTAGTAGTAGTATCAGTTGAAATAAAAATTATTGCTGGATGTTTATATTATTATTATTATTATTATTATTATTATTATCAGTAGGACTTGATGTAACGGATCCATGGTGAAAATGAAACGCATGGTGGAGGAGGTGAGTAGTTCCAGCAGGTGGCAGTAATGTGCACCGACATGACTACCAATCAAACACCAAAGAAGAAGAAGTCAACGACTGTTCATGTTTCGTTTGAATTGCATTGATGGAAACGCGGTTCATAGGAAAGTGGCCCAAATTTTGAATTCCTGTGTGCGGAGAAGGTAAAGAGGTGTTCACTTGAAGGTTTAAAGGTTTATTTAAGGTGTCTGTAATGGCGGCTGGCAGACTTCACCGCTGTTCTGTGAGCTGAGGTCTATTTCTGCCAGCTAAATTAGTTAGCTATAACTAGCTAGCCGGCTCGTGCTAACATGCATGGTTCATTGACTGACTGTCTGCCAGCTGAGTTTCCAGTCAATGGGAGACATTGTTGTCGGATTAACAGAACATACAGTTGTCATCCTGTTTCCACAGCTTCCGTTATCAGCGGGTGTGTTTTCCTGCTCAGGGGGCTAATGGAGTGATGCTAGGCTAGCTTGTGTCGTCAGCTAACTCCAACTAAGGACATTTACAAACAAAGTTTCATGGGTGTTAACTTCTTCCAGGTGGGACTCAAGTGGACTGTACATAGGAAGAAATCAACAGAAGGGTCCTACATGGCGGCTCCGATATTACAACAGCCCAGTTTCCTACTGGTGAGTGTCCATTAGCATGATTGTTAACAGTCACTAACCGAGAATCAGTGCGACTAATAGCTGCTGGGAGCTCAGATTTTATCCAGCTATACATATCTATGCATGTCTGATTCGTATACTGTCATACAGCTAGTATCTTTGGCTGATTTATTATTTAACAGTTGTTTCTGTCTTCCATCTGAGTACTAAGATTACAGTTGAATCGTCCATTTTTAGAATTACTCACAGTCTCTCAACTCTGTGGTTCTCCAAACGTGTTGTGATGTTGTTCCAGGCCAATCTTAAAGCTGATGCCACCACCAAACCTCTCATCCAGCGATGCCAAGATCTGGTGAAAATCATTGATGAATATCCTGCAAAGGTACTGTTAACTCTCCCACCACTGTCTTGTCTTTGCTTTATTTGTTGTGACTGTCACATAACCCTAATTTTTACAGCCATAGTTGCTAAAGTGATCACTCTGAGTCTGTAAGATGGAGATTGAATTATTGGGTGAAATAGATTGAGAAAGAAACATTTTAGTCATTTGGATCTCCTAAACTGTAATTTTATTATGTTGTTCTATTCTGAACACAGAGTTTTTACTTATCTGAAGCAAGGGTCTAGGCTTGGACAAAGAGAGTTATATGCTATATAGATTCTAAAGCCTATTAAGACAAATTGTGATTTGTGATATCAGGATTGATTGGTGCACAAGAAGCAGTTTTTACAGAAATGACTGCTAATACTTTAACAATAATTAAAAACTGGCTTCTTTTGTTAACTAATGGTGACACTTACACACTGAAACAAACCATGCAGTCCCAGTGCAGTGCAACATTTAATATGTACTGTAAAGCAGCTGTATGGTTTTGTTCAGGCTCCACATAGTGTTTGAACAAGATTATTGTCCAGAAATATTTGCAAAAGAATGTCATTTGATTTGTACATGTCACAGTATTGCAGACTCAGTCAGCTGTTTGTCTCTTGACTGGATACTGCAGGGCAGACAGCAGGCGGCTGGCTTGACCTTACCTTTTATGTTAATGCTAGTAGCATGAGGAGACAGCTGTCAGGACTGTGACTCCTGAGTTTCACTTTGAGCGTCTTCACTTTCTCTTAAAAGGACGTTTGCACTTTGTACTGTCGTCTGTACTATTCATGATAATATTTGACTGTCTTGTGTTCAGATGTCACTCAGTACAGTCAGTGTTGTAAGCCTTTATGTGCTGCAGACATTAGTGCCACAAAATAGCGCAGCATATAATAAATGATTGTTCCTCTTGGCATGTGAGGGAGGTCACTGTGGACACTGGATGTTTTGTTTGAGATCAGCTGTTGATGCTGCAGTGAGTGACACAAAGGACGAGTGTGAGGCAGCTGTGTTACAGTCTGTGTTGGATGCATTGTAGTCTGTAGCTTCAGTACAACTGAAGAAGCACAGATCCATAACCATCTGCATTAACTGCAATAAACTGGCTCCATTAGTCAGCTATGTAGGTTACAGGTTGCTTTGCTGATGTGTCTGATCTTTGTATTGTTTTAAAGACTACAAAAAGTGTAATTTCTGTCATTGAGTATTAATATTTATTTATATTATGAGTATAAATTTGGTGTGTTGTAAGTCTGAAGCCTTTTATTGTCTCTTTGTGTCTTACCTCAGCT
Organism: Epinephelus fuscoguttatus; assembly: GCF_011397635.1. Lineage (NCBI taxonomy): Eukaryota > Metazoa > Chordata > Actinopteri > Perciformes > Serranidae > Epinephelus > Epinephelus fuscoguttatus. Next base: position 487,902 of record NC_064752.1, on the reverse strand, counting down.
CAGTTAGAGGCTCCTGTTATTTTCTGAAATACATTAGAAACAGCTGATAGATACAGTGTGTCTCTAACTCAATATGTAATTTAAATAATATTTGGATTCTTCTTTCTCCAAAACTTGCCAAGTATGTCATATGTGTGGAGCTCTGCATTGCATTGTCACTTGTACAGTCACAGTGAAGGATTTCACTTGTGGTCACAGAACAGACATGTCTGCTATGGGAATCATAACACTGTGTTCAAATGTGCTTTCAGTGTATGATACAGATTATGTTTGTGTGTGTTTCCCCTTTAGGAGCTGCACTTGATTTTCCCCTGGCTGGTGGAGAGTGTGTTTGGCAGCCTGGACGGCATCATCGCTGGCTGGAACCTGCGACTCCTCCATTCACGGAACAATGAATACAACATCGTTATGGAATTTCTAAACCCCAGGTAATCTCAGTTTCTTTTCTGTGTGATGACATCAGCCAAGTGTAATTTTATTCATTGTGTGTTTCAAAGAATCAAATCAAACACTGCTCCCTGTCATCTGATTTTGTTTTCAGTGGGCCGATGATGAAGCTTGTGTATAAACTTCAAGCGGAAGAGTACAAATATGAAATACCTGTCAATTATCTCCCGGTAAGAACATCTTTCTCTTTAGTCCCTGCATCACACTCAGTGACACTCTTTACATCCATTGCTTCCACGAAGACTTGAGTTCATGTTTGGTGTAACAGTTATTTTAGAGCACACAGTGGCATCACATCTGCAATGCTTGTTTGATTATATTTCTAATAGGATAGCATTGCTCCACATAAACAGAGCCCTCTGTCAGCATCTTATTACATTGTTGGCTAGTCCTGACTTAGTGACTGATGTCACATCTGACTTGTCTGTTAGATGTATGGAGCAGTAGTTCCTCTTATCTCCTGTGGGATTCATGGGTTTGTCTACTGGTACATAAGGGAAAAAGTCTTTGTCATATGCAATGAAAAGAGCAGCTTTAGGTTTCTGTAAACTATAACAAGCCTCTTTAACTACCCGTGCATGTTTCCTAATTTTGTTCTCAAACCCAAACTGAACTGCTGAGCTAGATACCTCCTGCAGAGTGTTTAACAGTGAACACCAGATAACCTGCTGTGACAAAGCAGCATAAGTAGCAGGATGAATGCTGACAAATAGTGATCAATAAGGCAGTATTATGGAGGTGTTGTGCATCACTGCCTCCAAATGATTCAGAAGAAAACTGATATCAATGCAGAGCTGTAATTTTGACCTTTGTACTTGTAGTTGTCAGTTATGATGATAATAAACTGTGATAATACGATAAAAGTGATAAACTTTAACAAGTCAGTTAATTATTCAGTTTAGGATTAACATCTGGGAAATTAATACTTGCATGCTTTTGCTTTCTCCAGTCTAAATGTTGAATCTCATTACTGCATGCTAAAATGAAGGTTGTCATTTCAGTAAATTGTACTGTGGAATATAATCTGTAGAGTGTGTCTTGACTGCCATTTGGTAAGTGTGTATTGTATGACGTCGAGCAGTGGTTCCCAACCTTTTCCTAAGGGACCCCTTTTCTGTTATTGAGTAAACTGGCCTCTGACTAAGTGACATATTTTAAGGATATTTTGTACTGTATTCAATGCAACTGCATAGGAAACTGATGAACTACAAATAATCTATTCTGTAACATATCTAATTTGTGAAGCCCAGTGATAATGCATTATATTGGTAAGTGCTAATCCCCCTTTGTCCACAGGTATCTGTAATTTCTCCATCTTAAGCCTGGGTCATTCACATTTCCATACATATTTACAAAAAATACTATGTAGTGATTTAAAAAACTTCAGCGGAACATAATTAGGCAACATCTGCAGTGGATATAATAACATCAGTAAAACATTTTTATAATGGCAACCCGCCCAAGTAGTGAAATTGATGAAGGGTTCCATCTTTGAAGATCTTTTCTAATTTCCTTTACTACAGGATCTAAATTCATTTTAATCATATTGTCAAAAGTAAAAGAGACAAAAATGCCTAGATATGTAAACCCATTAGAAGACAACTGAAATGGAATGGATTTCAATAAATCAAAGCTTCTTAAATTCCCTAGTGGTAAGGCCAGGGATTTCCCATAGTTGATCTTGTAACCAGAAAAAACCCCAAACTCATTAATTATTTTAATAACAGCAGAAACAGAGGATGTGGGATTACTCAAAAATAAAGGAACATCATCAGCATAACGAGAAATCTTGTGAATTTTTTCCTTAGTTTGAATGCTGGTGACTAAGGTACTAGATCGAATTGTTTCTGCTTAAGGCTCCGTCACCAATGCAAATAGTAAAGGTGATAAAGGGCATCCTTGTTTTGTACCTGAGAAGGAAGAAGATATTGTCCCATTGATAGAAACTGCTGCCTGATGCAGAATATAACAATTTGACCCAGTCAGTACATTCCTCACCAAAAGAAAACACACTTAACGTCCTAAATAGTTACTTCCAAGTAATCTAAATAGTGAAACGCAATAAGCGCAACAGTCAGGACTCTGAACCACTGGTGTAGAGAAAAAAGTGACTTGTAGATAATGAAATATCCTTTTATTTGAAAGCTGTTACAGTTGAAGTGGGTGTCCACTGATTTCAGTGTTTAACGCTGTGGCCTGATTTCTCACTCGTGTGTCTTGCAGGGTCCTGTGAAGGCCTGTATCCAGGAGGGAGTTCTCCCAGACTGTCCGCTGTTTCACAACAAGCTGCAGTTTCCCCTGTCTGGTGTGCTGACTCTGAACCTTGCTCTCAGTATCCTTCCCAACACAAACATTAATCTGTCTGGCTTGTGTGTCGGTATTAGAGAGGGATTTCCCATGATGAGTTAAGCCTTTATTGAAAATATAAACAAAACCATGTGAAGGTTCATAACTAATAATTATAACTGTTGTTCACTGAACAGTGCTTTTGCTCTTTTTTTATTGTCAGTTAATTTGCAAATAATTCTATGTCTATGAAATGTCCTTCCCACAGCCCAGGGTGATGTCTTAAAATGTCTTCCCAAATCCCAAAGATTTTCAGTTTAATAAATGACAAAGAAAGGCAGCAAATCCTCACATTAGAGAAGCTGGAACCTGCCAATATGTGACTTCCTTTTTCACAGTTTGTGCCTAGAAAAAGACTGAAACAATTAATTGATTGTCATAGTTGCTGATTTGTTTCTGCCATTCTACTAACAGATTCACTCATAATTTCAGACTTAATCTTTTATCTAATTTGTCTTAAAATCAGACAGCTGAAGATGTTTATTGTGTGACTTTTTAACAATGAGCTAACTGTCAGATGACAACACGAGGGTTCGTACAATCAAGGGAGTGAACAGACTGTACAGTAAGATTTTTTCTTAACGTTGTGCAGATCCATTTGAATTCTTCATGTTCAACTTTGCCTACTGTCTCATCACGCCAAAGGTGAGTTTTACAGTATACTGTCAGTGATATTCTTAGTTAATGGTGTCACTGGCCAAAAGCATCAAAATCAGTCTTACTTAGTAAAAACAAGGTCTCTGTAGGGATCTTTTTCATAATGTTGTCAGACAGAAGTGATTGTATTTGCTCAGATTATTATTCAAAGTGTCTGATGACTTATGGAAGAGATAAACCTTTTTGTTAAAGAGTAAGATCCTTTGTATAATCAGAAACAGACACAATATCACCATTGTTAAACCCACCAGACTCTGTTTAAGTAAACAGTAATTTTGCTGTGTATCAAGGCAGCATATTTGCACATCTAACCACCAGGAGAATTAAGGGTTTATTTCAGCTAAACCAGAGTTGGTGATTGTTGGAACATTGGAAAGATGAACCCAGACAGTTTTTCTGTTGACTTTGAATCAAATTGGTTCTATGGAGATTAAGTTGCTGTTTATTTGAGGAGAGTCTGATAGGTACGGCGATAGCAATTTTCTTGTCTGAATCTGTTTAAACAAAAAGGATCCTACTCTTTAACCAAAAGGTCTGTCTCTTTAGGAATCGTTTCGTAATGTTTTCACGCATGTAAAATAATCATCGAAGCCTGCCAGTGGCAAAAACAAACACTTTTAATGGACATAAATTGACAGTGAAAACATTAGTTACTTAAGTGCTAATACTAAAGGAAATAGGGTCGAGGTTGAAACATAACCAGCTTACTCTTTAAGTGTATCTTGAAAACAGTGGGGATAAGTCATCAATATCAGCTAAAGCTTGTGCTGAATTGTGGATTATTGAAGACAAAATTATGGTTTCATAATTCATGATTCATTCTTTTTAAGTTAATTGTTATAGCTGTGGAAGCTTATACAGAAAATAGTATATAAGACAAAACTTAGGACTATTATTTCTCACAGGGAGAATTGATCAGTACTTTTATGTTTTCAGAACTATCCTCAAGGCCAGCATGGAAGCTCCACTGACACTGCCTACTTTGTGCTCGTGGACACTTACCTGAAATACTTCCTCCCCAGTGAAGGAAGTGTCCCCCCATCCCCTTTCTCTGACTCCAGAGGCTCTGTCACTGCACCTCCAACCAGGTACATATAGCAAGAAACGTTGGCTAATTCATATCTGTCTAAAGAGTTTAGCAAGTAGATGTGAAGAGCAGAATGTCTTTTTTTCACGCACCACATTCAAACAAACCTTTTGATGTTAAAAATCCCAGTGGAGGCTGAATAATTGAATGTTTGGCCCAGTGTAACAACAAAATATTTATCTTTTTTCTATGTTTTCCACTCTCTTCCTACTGTAAATTCACAGATCATCCAGTGTTTCCTTCGCTGGTTATGGCGTTCACACCCCGAGTCTCCTGAAACATCACATATTCCATCAACCGTCAGTTAACGCAGACCCCGCAGCCCAGGAAATCTGGAGGTCTGAAACACTGTTACAGGTGAGACACAAATCAAACTGTGGGTTAAAATGATTCATAAGTTCATGTACTCGGGATTGGTGTTGGAGAGCTACAAAATGTTCTAAAAGTGAGAGATAAAGTTCACTGAAAACCCTCAAAAATATTGTCGTCGAATGAATGACATTGTTTTAACAGACGCTGGTTCTAGTGTTTAACCATATGAAAGTAAGGCTGTGTGTGTGTCTGTGGTTGTATTCTAAGATGTTTGTGGAGATCTGGCTCCATCACTACTCCTTAGAGATGTACCAGAAGCTGCAGTCTCCTCAGGTGAAGGTAAGAGAAATATTCCCCTCACACTCCCCCCCTCCTCATCTCTACACTGCAGCATCGCACGGCTGGCTGTTGACTGGCTGACCACAACCCCACCCCTCTCTCCAATACCTGCCCCATCCCTGTCTCTCCTCGGAGCAAGCCCAGGGTGGGAATATTGTGCTGGCCAGCAGCCTTGTGGTTGGCGATTTTGTCCGTCAGCCATTTTGCACCTGACCAGCTACTGTCAGGAAGTCCTACTCTAAAGCTATGTTTTATAAAACTGTGAGTGGGCTGAGTTTGAAGATGCACCGGCTACTGTGGCTGGTAAAGACAAAAAACACCCTGAGCAAGCTTGGGGGAAGTTGTCCAAAAACTTAGTTACAGCAAAGAATTTCATGTTTTAGGTAAGCTTAGGGGTAAGAAAGCTATTGTTTTTCCACTATTGAAGGACAACTTCACCCATAACTCTGTCATCACACTGCAAGCAGTCACATTTCTATGTACCATCAGGAGTGTTAAAGATGAGCAGCATATTGTCCTGCAGACGAGCAACTGTTGTCAGTGAAAAAGAACTCACTGCAGCCAAAGAGACATAATTAAGCTGACTGAAGTTCAAATGTTTCTTGAGCAGCTCGCAGTGTGAATGCACAGCAGGCATCCCTGTTCCCCACTTTTGAAGCATCACAGTTTCTGGGTTGTAGATGAAATGTTAAAATCCCTTTTATAGCGTATGAGTAGCTGCAGAGAAAAGCTACTGTATTAAGGCATGTGTTCCCAGTAGTAGTGCTTTTGCTTCCTTTCACATCCTTTGCATGCTGACATGTCACCGTCATCAAGTGTTTGTTAAGTCGATTTGTCCTGTGTGTGAAACACCATCATAAAGCAACTCAGTCGAGGGTGCACAGCTAATATGATCCCCTTAAACACAGGAGTCTTTAAACATTTTGATGCTTGACTCTGCCACCTATGGATGCACGATAATATCGGCACATCATCTGTATCGGCTGATACTGGCTTTAAAATGAAATATCAGAATCAGTCAACGTGTCGATTTCTGCTGATGACAAACGGATACACATTTTTTAGAAAAAGAGAAGTGACTGGTTGCTATGTGTAATCAAACGTAGATCAAAACCTTGTGTTTGGTGCTCATGGAGAACGGGAAACAACGGGATACACAAAAGGGCAATCCAGGCAAAATATAGAACAGAGGAAGGGAGTTTTAAAAAGCCTTTAACATAGTGGCTAAATCATTAAAAGAGCCAACATGTTTCAACCACTGCTGTTCTTTGTCAGGGCTTTAAAAACAAGTTTTTACATCTGTTTTACAAATTTCTACCACCACAAAGTAAAACAACACCCTTAGAAAACAAAAGGCTGTGAATTTTCATTTTCCTCAGGGCTTTTCAAATTTTAAAGGAACCGTTCTTTATGAACGCATATAAATCAGACTAAAGCCCTTTTTAGATAGGAATTGTGCAAATTTGCAGGAAAGCCCAATCAGTCTTTTTCAGCATTGGCAGTGTAAAAACAAAATCGGGGAGTGCAGCAAAATGCCGCCTACCTACTTTTGTTTATGCAGAATGTGCCTTTTTCGGGGCAATGGGGGGCGTGAGCAAGTAACAACACGTGTAGCTCAGCATGTGACGTAAACAGTGACGTGGGAGGGAAACCGCGGCTGGTCAGTCCTTCAGCGATTCTCTCGTCATCAACAGCTCCTCCTACAAGTCGTCAACAGCTCCTCCTACAAGTCATCAACAGCTCCTCCTACAAGTCATCAACAGCCCCTCCCGTTGCGGAAGGCCGTCTCATTCTGTTTAATCCAAAAGGGTTCCACCAATATGTCTACCCTACGAGGCGGAAAATTGGGCACCTCGGATCAACTCGCCAATCTGGCTCTGTGTGTCTAAACGCTCACAGCTTGCCGGCAAAACGACCCAACATTCACCAAAAATCTGGCAGTGTAAAAGGGGCTTTAGAGTCACATTCATGGTAAATACTCCAGGTTAAGATATGCCATTATTTCCCTTTAAATATTCTGTACTTTGAAACAACAGAATAACAAAAAAAAAAATCAACCAAACACAGATTGTAAATGAAGTTGTTGCTCAAAATGCTCTGTGACACAGGAGAAGCACTCTGGGAGAGAAACCATGTCCAAGGATCCTGTCAGGGTTTTACAGCGTATCTTAAGAGGGCATAACTTTCCCATCTGAGGGATTATAAGAAGTCATATATTGTATTATCTTATTACCAGCCAAACTCACCTTACCTTAATACCTTGAGCCTAAAATTTGACCTCTGCAGAACGTTAATGAAGCATCCAGTGAGTGGCTTGAAAATTGTCCACCTGTTACAGCTGCAGTACATTATATTTCATAGAGGTTAGGTGCCCACCTATCAAAATCAATCACAGTGAGACTTTATGCTGGTGTCTGTTCCTTTTACCTGCACCATACCTGCCCTATAGTTTACACACTTGGACGTTCAGCTTTACAGATTGCATGGTTAGTGTGATGCTGAGATGTAGTACACACTTGCTTATCCACCCACCAACACTGTTTCCTCAGTTTTTATGTGGCAGTATAATCTGTAGTTAAGTCAAAATCTAAAATAAGGGATGCTTATTTTTAGGTCAAGATAAGGTCTGCAACTGTTGGTTATTTTCATTATTGAATAATCTGACAGTTACTTTCTTAAATAATCGATCAGTCGTCTATAAAACATCAAAAAACAATGAAAAATGTTTTGGAAATTTACTGGTACAGAACATAAATCCTCCCTACCAGACTCTCCAACTACAACAAACAAACCCTACAATAAACCATTACCATAGTATACAAGATGACATGTTCAAATGTTGTGTCCGACTGACCCAAAGATATTCAATCACTGTGATGTAAGTAGAAGCAACAACAATAAATCCTCACGTTCTAGAAGCTGCAACTCTCAAATTAGTTGCTGATTAATTTTTTGTCAGTTCAGTAATTGTTGCAGCATTTATGTTGCTGAAGTATCAGATTTAATTTCAATCAGCTGAGCTCCTTTACTGCTCCATAAGGCTGCAGAGGAAACAGTCAAACAGCCCTTCAACTCTTGTAACACGCTGACCAGTGACCTGCATCATAAACATCTCAGTGTTTGTCAGCCTCCTGTGTACTAAATGCTAATCCTCCTAAAATGTATTAACCACCGTGTTGAGTTATTGTGTTGTGTTCTGTGTCCATCCTGTGAAGAGTGGACTTAAACTGCAAGATTTTGGCAAAGTTGATTTAAGCTTGAATGGCACAGACTAAAGAAGAGGCTATGTTCTCGGTGTATACGGTGCAACAAGTAACTTGATTTATAAGTATGAGGTTAAACTGGGCATTCACTGTACGATTTGAGTCCATCTTTACTCTTCCTCCCTGCAGTGCTGGTAGACTTGTTTTTATTGAAGAAAACCCACTGACAATTAATTTCCAATAGATTCTTCACAATAAACGTATCTTGTTATTTTGTTACGTAAAAGCTTTTATTGTGAAGCACCAAAATAAGGACATGTTTGGTTTTCATCAGCAGTAACTTAACAAGACTCTTATGGCTTAAAGTGAACGTGAAACAGTAAAATAAAGCAGATGAGAGCTGGAAACTTTTAGGGAGACTTTTAAAGACGCCTCACTCTCTGGTCTCCTGCACAGAAAGGACTGAATGAAGTCTTGCAACACATAGACTTGTTTCAGGGGGAGAAAGGGGGTCACGGGTTGGCTGCGGTCAGCTTGGAGGTGGTTGGGCGTGCTTTTGGCCCTACACACGAAAAGGTCCATCTCTGGTGCAGCTTGGCATGTTTAAACTGACAGAGGAAATGTAAATCAGTGCAGCATGGTTTGACTCAGCCGAAAGTTACAATGGAAAAGGGCCTAAATTGCGATATATTGCTTTACGTTGCAGACAGTATTCTCAGACTGTAGGAGCTGGAGTTGAACAACAACATTTCTAAAACGGGCTCAAAGGGTACAGTGTATGTCCAGTTCTACCAAACCACAAACTATAGATTTCCCTGTATGCAGTGCCTCTGTTAACACAGTTTTGATTGATACAGTTTTGATCTTTGCTGCAAAGCAAAGTCTTACAGTTTTGAGTTCGCTCTGTTAATGATGTTAAACATTAGGTATGGGAATGATTAAAAGCTGAAGTGCAAAATTCGATTTAAGCGTTAACACATCCATTTGGATATATGGTGTAGTGGAACTGGAACATTTTTACAGTTACTCCTTTAGCTGTGGATGTGTTTGTCCAGTCACTTCTGTGTCAACACTCGCATTGGACGTAATGTGTTTACCCACGATGGCTCTCCTGTCGCTGCTGTAGACCCTTCGTTCAGTGTGAACAATACAACTCAGTCAAGTAATTATAAATTTGTTAATGGGCATTTTTTAGTATTTGAATTGAAGTAAAAGCTTGTTCCAGTGTGAAATGATTCCCATCCCTACGATCATGTAATCCCTCTGTCTGCAGTTTAGGAAAGGCCTCTGCATCGTTCCCCAGCAGTTCAAGCGTTGTGTTCCCACAGTCAATATTTTATTTTTGTCTGTCTCCCCTCCTGTTCTCTGCTCTTTTCCACCTGGATGTTTTTGGCCAATTGTTTCTGTCTGGTTGCACTCTCCTTTTTTCGCTGCCTCCTTTTCTCCTGTTCTCATGTGTACCTTCCTCCTGCCACTTGTTCTTTTCCTTCCTCCTCTTCCTCCCTTATTGTCACTTATCCCCTTCCTTCCTCTTTCTCTTCACTGTTCCTCTTCCTCCTCCACCTTTTGTCGTTGTCTTTCCTCTTCCTCATCTTCCTCTCCCTCCTGGTGGTTACGGGTGAACAGCTGGCGCTGCTGCAGTACCGCCTCAGTATGTCCAGCATGCCGTGCCAACCCTACGCCCCACCAGGCTCTGGGACCCTCCACACCTACCAAGTACTTTTACCTTTTCATTCACCCCCGCCCCTCTGGGGCCTCCTGGAGGTAAACCTCAGTCAGTTAAGGTCAGAGTCAAGGGTACTTCTCTCATATGGACACACACGGTGAGACACTGTCCCTCCAGTCACCAGCTTCATTAGTTACATACGACACAAGTGGCCATTATGTGGAGTTAATTTGGCTTTTCTATAAAAGAAAAAAAAACTTGTAGGTGATCGATGAATTGTGATGTACAGTATGTTTCCAAATTATTAAAGACAATCCAGGCTCATTAAGTGGCAGTAGATCTCTATTCATCTTTAAGTCAGGAATGAATTCTTTTTTTTAATGAGCTTGACTTTAAAATGCAGCCAGGTTTAATGATGTTGGGCTGACTGTTAAAAGAGGGCTTTTCATAAAGGGATCCGCGAGCAGCAACGTTTGGTCCTGACAAACCAGAGAATACTTTATTACGTTACATGCATCAAATCTTGCTGTTGTGTTTCCTGTATGAGGCTCTCAGTCTGACTGTAAATTGTGAATCTCTACAGAGAAGTATCCTTGACAGGAAAGTAATCCTGGAATGAAGCTTTGGAATTTGAGCAAGTCTTTATTGGTTTGAATGTGGTTCTCTTTTGCTGTTTGTGTTATTTGTTTTTTTTTTAAAGGCATGCTTTTTACACTGAATCTGGTGTGCTTTGTTGCTTTACGTGTTTATGTGGGTGATAAATGTTCCTTTCTATTGACACTATTGCTCCACGTAAAGCAAAAGATACTACTACATTTTTTATTTTACATGCCAGTTGTGAAATCATTTATTTATTAGGATTTTTTTTGGTGATTCTTAGCCTAAATTAATTTAGAACACAGAGGTAAGGATTGTGCTTGTTTGCATTATGGGAAACACTGCATCATTCTGACAAAGCAGCTTTGCTGTGAGCAGCTAATGGAGCACTGAGGTCCCACCTTAGAGTGTCATTTATTAAAATATAATTTGGTGCTTACATTTTAATAAGTCACAGTTGTCATGAAGTGATTATTTCATAATGAATGATTGAAAATTTTAGATATAAAAAAAAAAAGTTCATTAAATATACACACATGTACACATCCAGTATCAAACGGCTAAAATATATATCAGGTGTATTTTGTATAGCCCTCAATTACTGTCTGACACAGTTTGAAGGCCTGAGCTTGACAAGAATGAAAAATAATAGATATATCTGATTTGTAATTTATTTATTTAAGAAGGTACAATGTATATTAATTAACATTTAAACAAATGTAAATGCACCTGATTTAGCTGAAAAGCAAGGTAGTCCCTTTCACAGTCCTGCAAGGGTCCATTTTTGAAAACCTGCACCCGCACATACCCATAAAGCTCACAACCAGAATCTAAGTCTAAGCCCACACCCGTTAATTGAAGTCCCATGTCCCAACCTGCACCATGAGTAAACACACACAGGCTGAAGTCGCTCACATTAAACTGTGTTCTCCTTTCTTGAATTATAAATTCAGTGGAGGATATATCTCTTACACTGGCTGCACTCAGTGCTGAGATGCCGAAAACATTCTGCACAATCACTGCCAGGTCAGGAAACATTTTAGCATGCTCCTTCCACCACCATAAAACGTCAGAAGGATCCTCCTTGGGCTCCATGTAGGCTGCCACCTCATCCTCGAGCTGCAAAGTTTCACAGCTGGAGTCCTCCATGTTGGTGACCAATGTGGCAACAGGGTCAAAGGTTACACTTGTGTCACTGACTTTCAAAGTAAAAGGAACTGTAGCTTGATAATAGTGATTTAGATGTCAGAATATGACACATCACTGCACATCTTTTTACTTTGTTTTATTCTGAAAAATAGATAGAATATATTTTTGTCCTCACCTGCTGCCAGCCTGCTTGTAGTTCATTTTTTAGATTATTTATTTATTTATTTTATAACCCATTACACAGCTTTTTTGCAGGTACCTGGTGTAGGACTCTGATCCCTTTGCCTGAATAATGGGAAAAATGCCATATTAAGAATACAATATGTACAGTGATTAAAGACATACAACATTTAGGAAGATAAAACAGATAAAATCCAAATATCACATGATGCAGGTTCAGTATGAGTACAGTCCTTTTAATTATTAGTGTTATTATTACCGTTATAGGGATAAATTCAAAGGCAACGTCCTGGTGTGGGAAAGGTGTCAGCTCAAGATTAGGCCTGCACAATATGAGGAAAATAGGTGATACACAATAGCATTGATGAATATCATGATAACCATATTACATAAATAAAAATATATTACAGTGAGTGTACTCAGTTCTGCCTCTGATGATTTCAATATAGAGTGCTCCGGGAATGAGTCCCCACCCGTGAACTGTGAAGCCTTTATGTGTCTTAAAAAAGGCGGTTGCCAACAAGTGGCTAAATGAGACCACAGAATGTCATCACACGGAACGCAGCTTTACAGCCTCGTTCTGGTGGCGATGTTGAAGTTATGCAACTGCAGTGTAGTTCCATTATAGCCTAGTGTGAGCTTTCTGCATCTGGTGATTGCATTTAGGCTCCAAAAATACAGTGGTGTTTATTTGTGAAGATTCTCTTGCTTAACAAAATGTGTAGGTATCATGTTTGTCTGTCACAGAGCTGATTTTCTGCAATAATCCAAAATCCAATGGAAAAAACCTCATTGGCTTTTTGACGAGGAAACCAAGGTGATGCTTACTTCTGTGTTGGCCTACAGAAATGCATCATCCTTGGAGCATTCTGTACTGCTAAAATACAACCGGTTGCTTCTTGAATTTGAAAAAAATTAATGGAAATTATTTCCTGTATTCTTTTATGGCACAAATTAAACATTGAACTCAACACAAAATGCACCAGTATAAAGTAGAATTATAGTTAAACTTTAAAGTACATTTTCCCACTGATTCTGTCTTTGAGCTAATTAAAAAAATCCCTGAGTGCAATATTGTAGTCTTTTGCAATCAAGCTCACATCAAGATGACATTTAAAGAAAAGAAAAAACAACTGTATATCGTGCAGCTCTGCTGAAGATGAAGTTATTTAGGCAGGAAAGAAACATCCAGTCTTGAACAGTAGGAATGCTCAGATGAAATAACCAGAGTAGATGTTGAGCTAACTTTTGTAATTTAGGACCAAAGTCATAATAACACAGATCGGTCAGAAAGAAGCACCCGCACACAGAGCAGACAAAACCATTTGCTAACTAAATGGTCCAGACCCAGTCTCTCCCTCCAGACCCAGTCTCTCCCAGTAACACTGGACAAACCAAATGATTGACAGGAGTGAGACCTCTGTACTCTATAGAGCAGATAATGCGCTGAGCCTTTGGTGATAGTTTGGCTGCTTTTGGACTGGGATGCATTATGATTGGCTGCTTCAGAAGCTGGGGGCTGATTGAGATAATGGGGGTGGTGTCACGTATGTGTGTAGCACTTTGTGACTGTTTGTCTCTTCAGGAACCCTTCAGCCCGACAGAGGAGCACGTGCTGGTGGTGCGTCTCCTGGTGAAACATCTGCATGCCTTCTCCAACAGCCTGAAGCCCGAGCAGCTGTCCTCCTCCCCCTCAGCACACTCACACACTCACACCAGCCCGCTGGAGGAGTTCAAGAGGTCAGAATCATTTGACATGCGACAGTCAGAGTCTGGGGTAATGCTGCAGGACGGCTTTAAAGGGACAGTTCAACCCAACATCAGGAATACACATTTTTCCTCTTACCTGAAGTGCCATTTATAGTGCCATAGAGATGTCTGCCTTCTCTCTGATTTGAACACTTGGCAACTCACACTAAAACACAAACAGCACTACAGGTAAGAGGAAGAATATGTATATATTTTATTTGGAGGTGAATCTCTCTTTAATACTGGAAACTATTTTATGATCTGTTGAAAGCGTCAAGCAAAGTTTGATTGTTTTTACTTTGACTTTATTTGCTCGTGGTTGCTATTGGATGTTGACGTTTCCTACCCATATAAAGGAAGTGTTTATATATATATGATTAAAAAAAATTCACCCTTAACAAGCACAAAATGTTGTGATGTTCCTCTTCCTTACAGAGTGGTGGTGCAGCGTTTTGTGCAACAGAAGCTGTATCTGTTTCTCCAGCATTGCTTCGGTCACTGGCCTCTCGACGCCTCTTTCAGAGCAGTAGGTCTCACCCCCCCCCCCCAAAAATTATATTTAAACCACAGAAGAATTTTTAAAGGCAAAAAATTTTTGTTTTTGTTTCCATTTGTCACAGGTTTAGGTTGAAGATCTAAGGCTTTTTATGCACTCAATAGACATATTTCTCTCAAATTTTGGCCGCAAATATGTGAAAATCTCCTTTTTATTGTGATCAGCTCAAAGCACATCTGTGTTGTAATGATGCCGTTAAATCAGCACCTTGATATGCTCGTCAGGCTGAAGAGCCTGACGCTCGAAACGTTAGTTACCTGAATAAATTTCGACTGAGCATTGGAGCCCTGCAGTGTACGAGCTGTTTGATTTCTCTGTTGTTGGCATCGTTTTCAGCTCAGCACCTGCCCTTCTTCCGGTTTGGATGTGCGTGCGTTTTTCTTTGTTTGTTATCTAAATATTAACAAATTTGCAGCCAAACTTAAAAAGAGAAATATATCCGAGTGAGTGCTTTAAACAGTCTTACGCCAGGGCCACACCGCCCGCGGAAGCGCTGCGAATAGCCTCGAAGCGCCGAGAAGTGAAGGCAGTTTCCTTTCGGTGCCCATGTTAACCGACTGTGTCATCCACACTGGCCATGCCGGGCAGCTCCACAGCAGGCTCTCGATTTGCAGTGATCAGTTCGGCGTCTGGTCTATTTTCTGCGCGAGCCGCAAGCGAATGTGTCAAGCCAGGCAGTGAAAAACAACAGCTGGGAGCAGAATCGCTTGTCGACGGCGTGGAGAAATGCGCGTCTGACGTGAACGGAGGTTCTCCGGCGCGCGCGAGAATTTCGGTGCGCTGCGCTTCGCAGGCAGTCTGGCCCTGGCGTTAGACCTTTAACTTAAACCTGTGAAGTGTTGTCCAGTTTACAGTATTTCTGCATTTGTATTCAGGAGCTGCCAGGTAAACAGTTTTCTGCTGTAAGAAACGTTTGCCATTAGTTGATCTGCCATTTCAGACAATATTTCAGGAGGTGTAACAGCACAATAGGTCTTAATTTCTCAGTTATTACAGCAAGCAGTCTGTTGGAAGAAATGTTCAAAGTCATGCCTTCAGACTATACAAAGATTATTTCAGCTATACAGCTGTAGAGACACACAAAGTTTAAGCATTTAGTTTATTGTTGAGAGAGTGTATCGTGTCTGTGTTGAGGTGTTGGAAACATGGCTGAGCTACATCCAACCATGGAGATACACAGGAGAGAAGACCAACTCTCAGCCAGATCAGAACAGAACAGTACCTGACAAATGGTGAGTCTGATGTCTTTTCGTACATGCTCAACATGCAGTGGTCGTCATTTTCATACAAACATGATTGAAACAGAAAAATATTGGTGTAATGACCTGTGTTGGTAAATATGGTTATTATTGTGGTCATGCTGTGTGACTACATGACACACTGGTGGTTTAATATTGAGGTGAAAATATTTTTTTCTGACGTTAACTTGATCTTTGACAGGGAGTCGTTTGTTCAGGAGAACCTGCTCATGTACACGAAGCTCTTCCAGGTGTTGCTGAACAGAGCCGTGAGGACGGATCTGGTGAATGCCAAAAATGCACTGATGGTCTTCAGGGTGGCCAAAGTCTTTGCACAGCCAAACCTCGCTGAGATGATTCAGAAAGGTGGGGATAGAAATGCATTTTTATTTTCATTATCAGTCAGTTCTATAACTGTTTGATTAGGATATGTGATTTGTGTAACAGTACCCAGTTCTAAACGGCCGTATGAGCTGAATGGACTGGAAATACCTCCTGTCGCTAAGTCTTATCTAAGGTTCGTCCTGTTCACTGGAGAAGTGAATAATGTTCCATTGCATAAAAACCTTATGGGGTGGTAGTGATTGTTCCAGGTATGAGGTTAACCCTGTGTAAGTTCACTGAATGTGACAAAGCCTGGGGCCAGCTGCATTTCATATCATATGGGTTATTTTTTTTTAAAAAAAATCACATACTAATGAGACACATGCAACTGTTTCATCTTTCAGTGAAAAAGTGTTCAACGTTCTAACCCTCCTGAGAGACTTGACGCTTCTTTGATGTTGCCATGTTTGCAGGAAATGTCTGCTCTTGCTAACCATTCGTTTGCTTCTTTACGTTTATGAAAACACATTAGTTCCTCCTGCATAGTTCCTATTTGGTGCATGCCAATAAGGAGCCAATAAGAAAATTTACGCTAGATATTGCAAAACATTATTGTAATAAAGCTGGGAATACATATCCAGTGCATACAAACTGTATTACTCACTGTGGTTGAGATGACTACGCTCCACCTGTCCATCCTCCTCATCCACAAATCTCAGTGGGACTCTCCTGTCCCTCGTAGACCTCCTCAACATTTCTCTTCCAGTATTTACAAAACTATAACTGACTATAACTATCTATCTATGAATTATAAAAATACGAACTATTGCAAAACAGACGAACGATGACAAAACTACGAACTATGGTGAAAACACGACGAAAACACTAAGTATTGAAAGAAAACGCCACCCAAACTCCACTAAAACACAGCTTTCAGAATCCGTTGGAATTAAATCGATAGCGTGAATGGTCGAGGAGTTACGGTAATTTGAAAAATAAATATAAAAATAAAATTAAAATCGATTGAGTTTTCCACATCGATGCTCGCATCGTTCAAGACAGAATCTTGATGCATCTAAAAATCGATTTTTTTTCCCCCACCCCTAACATTTGGAAAGACACACTCTGGGCTGTTTAAAATTGACCCCCAGGCCAGACTTTGGACGTGCCTGTCTGAGCAGGATAATGCCCATTATCTGGAACTAATGACACCTCATCGGGCATCATCTCTGACATGTAATCAATTAATCTCACCCAAATCTTTGAATTTTCGCGACAGTCTTTTATCGAGTCAACTTCCCACATGGTGGGTGTATTACTGAGGACCCAAGGAAGTACAGTGTCGAGTGTGAGCTCTTGAGATTTACAGGAAATAACTTTCAGTAGTGCATCAAGTACACACTGTGTAGTGCACTGAGAGGGGACCCCTATTAACTGTTACGCTGCTACAAAAACTTAAACTAAACCCAACATCTCTTTACAGGAGAGCAGTTGTTTCTGGAGCCAGAGCACGTCCTCCACCACCGCCAACCCCGCGGCTACCTGACGCCGAGCCAGGGAGGCAGCTACCTGTCGTCACGGCAACGGGTGGTGACAGACGTGGTGTTCAGAGTGAAGAGCCACGTCTATGCTTTGGAAGGCCAGGACTGCCAGTACAAACAGATGTTCGGCCCTGAGCTCAGAGGAGCCGTAAGTTTGGTCACCAAACTTTGAGATTTAAGTCTGGGTCATCTGTGTTTCCACCCAGAAGCTTCTGTTCTTCTGGTAGTTTTACTTTGGTAGAGGACAAAGTGGTTAGTCGTAATGCAGTGGGACGTCATACAGAAATGACCTACTGTGGTGACTCAAAATCTTAAGTTTGTTTTGTCTTGTTTGCAGGTCATGAAGTTAATCCAGATAATTGCACAGGCCCGACAGACAGCCAAGAGGATATCGGATCACTCCAATGAAGTGGCAGCCAATAACTCGTTCTTGTCCTGGTTTGGGATGGGCTCTCCTGATCCCAACAACACCTTCCCCGGGGCCGAGCCAGAGGAGAGTGGGGAGTGCTTGAAAAAGACTCACGAATTCCTGGACAGAGCTTTGGAGAACTTGTGTCAAATCTTCAAGGTCAGACAAGTTCGACTGCTGTTTAGTTTTGTTTTCCTCTGTCGCTGAAAGAGTCTGAGAGGTCCGGGGCTGTTCATAAAACATTCAGGACACCACAGTTTATTCTGCACTGCTGAAGCTGCTCCTCTTTTTAGAGCCACCGCGGAGTCAGTTGTAGTTTTGCTTTCAGCCATGCTTGTTGTTGCCGTGGGTAACAAACAGTATGACGTCAATATGTCATCAAGTCAAAATATTGCGAGTATCACAATATTAATTTTTCATATCAAATCAAAGATTATACCGGTATTATTGTGAAGGATATGATATGATATGACACACCCCTAGTGCACACAATTTATTTTATTGACATATATATGTGTTTGTATTTATTATATTGGAATATAAATATGATGCTTTGCAGTTATTAGGTCATAAACCAACCTGTTTACAGTATGTTACATTATCCGACAATGTAAATTCCATTTGCTGTTACATTCAGAGGAAGTTTTCAGTTACTCATTTATGCAAAACCATCCTGACTCTTGGTGTTCACCTAGTTAACTTCACTTTTCTTGTTTTGTAGCTGAACCAGGTGCAGCTGACTCAGCTCATTTCCAACCTGGGCTCATCTCAGGACGATGGAAACAGCAAACAGCTGCCAGACTGCATCCAGGGAGAGAACGGACTCATTCTCACCGACCTGGGCAGGAGGCAGGTTTGTACTTCAAGTTATCGTACAAGAGAAGGAGGGCATGTATTAGGCGGGACTAAAATTGTGTGTGTGTGTGTGTGTGTGTGTGTGTGTGTGTGTGTGTGTGCGCGCGCAGATCATAAGTGGACTGCGCCGGTTTGACGTTCAGTATCAAGGAGACCCGGAGCTCCAGCCCATTAGGAGCTATGAGAGCGCCCTGCTGGTCAGGCTTTTCTACAAGATCTCTTCTCTGGTTAATGACAGGGTAAGTGCTGTCTGCATATGTTATATTAACATTTATGATATATTGCCATTATACTGGTCTGGCTCCCGCCTCACCAGTATAATGGTAGGGGGAAGCATTGCTTCATCTTAGACAAGGTGTTGACATCACAAGACATGAATTCTCCCTTTTACGCTTCGTCTATCCAACCTAATAAAAGCCTAAAAAGGCCAAAACAATAATCTTTAAAAATAAATAAATGGTGCATAATGATGAGTAATACAGCCACAGACCAAACTTCTCACAGTGTTTTAACCTCAGAGATGTAAATGTCTCCCACAGTTCGGAGGGCACATGAATGCTCTGTGCTCACGTCCAGACTTCCTGGGTCGCCTGGGTCGTCACTACTTGGCGGATCCCAATGCCTCTGCAAGACTGAGGCAGAGCCCGATAACCCGGCGGACGCTAGAGAGGAACCGGCAGCCGAGGCTGAGCCTGCGCCCGCTGGCCAGCTACAGGACGTTACTCCTTCTGCTGCTCCTCTACGTGTTCGGAGCCCTCCTGTCGTTTGGCCCCATATCCAGCACCCTCCTCATCCTCACAGGCGGATTCCTCTACGGAGTCTTTATGACGCTGTTTGGTGACAAACTGAAAACACACTAGCAGGAGGCGCAGGGTCCCTACACACACCTGAAACACACACACACACATAATCAATTTGAATCCAGCTTTGAATGTGTGACAAGAAATGTGTAAGAGGTTAATCTTCCATTATGTCACTGTTTAAAAATGCTTGTACCAGTTTCCTAAAGCCTAAAATGATGTCATCAGATGTCTTGTCTTTTTCCAACCAACAGTCTGAACCCCAAAATATTCAGTTTGTTATTGTGTAAAGATGAAGAAAAGCAGCAAACTTTAACTTTTCAGAAGCTTAAACAAGAAAATATTTGGATCCTTAACTCAAAAGATGAAAATGATTGATAATCAAAACAGTTGCCAAGATCATCTACTAATGATTACAGTTTGATATTGAACCCTTTGCTGTAGAGACGAAATGTTTAGCTTGTTGCCAGCTGCTGCAGTGAAGTCAGAGCCAGAGTCGATGTTGGTGTGAGATGATCCTGTTATTCTCATCAGGTCTAGCGTGACACGGCCTTCTGAAGTGTCGGTGCTCTGTTTCTGAACATTGATCAGACTCTTCAGGTATCCGGGACTTTTAAAGTGACATCATTGTGAAACAGGATGTGTGTAGGAGTCCTGTTGGCAGGCGACTGGCAGCTCTTCTGTTCTTGCTTTTAACATGACAGCTTAGATTTGTAATTTGTGTTTCATATAACCCTGTAAATAATAAATACACAGCCTTGATGCTCTGTTGGTTGGACTTTTTTTCCCCAACAAGCATCTGAAAACAGGTACAGGCCAAAACCTTCAATGGAGTATAACTGACTTTTTCTCAAATGCATTTTTGTCCAAAAGAATCAATAAACTGTTTGCACTCGTTTGTAGACCTGTTGCCTGTTTGACTCATTGATGAGAAGTGTGCAGATTTCATAAACTGTGACCGGCTGCCTGCAGGTCCTTTAAAGATCTTAAATTCAGTTTTATGGACTTAAAGTCATTAGTCTTAAATTTAAATGTGTGAGGTCTAAATGGCCACAAATACTTTCTAATTTCATCATTAACCTAACTCTCGAACATTTTTAATTTTTATTTATTTTAGTGGATGGAATTTCTCCCCTTTTATGGAACTTTTATAGTTTTTTATTTTATCCCTGAGTTTTTAACACTAACAATACACAAAGATGGACATAAGAAAGAAAGACCAAAAAAATCAATATTAATAAAAATAATCGAAATAATAATGATGATATGAAATTATAAGACAAACTAGTCCATACCCATTGAATACAGCATACCATACCATGACTTAGTCATAGCAAACATTAGAAAACAACACCAACATTGGTCCACAGGGGGAGCCACAGCGATCGGTCGCATTTTAGCCATTTTGAAGCATTTTTCTGTTGTTATAGCGCCACCCAGTTGCCAATTAGAGTTAAATTTCTCCAGTCACCTTGAGGCGTCCTGTTCTACATATCTACCAAGTTTAGTAAAAATCCATATGGCGGTTAGGCCTAGATAAGAAATGAGCTCTCTAGCGCCCCCATTTTGTTTGATGGGGTCAATAATGGAGGGGTCCCCTCAGATTATGTGTGGTCATATGCCTACAAAGTTGCGTGGTGATGGGTGAAACCCTTGAGATGTTCTACACCTTTATGTGATGAGCCACGCCCTCCGCAATATTCATTGCCTTATAGAAGCTCAGTTTTAGGAAGTTTTCCAACTTTTGCCAAGAGGGAACTTTAGATATTGCTCCCTAGATTATGTTCACCCAGTTTCATGCAGATCGCTCAAACTTCCTAGGAAGAGATCCATTTGAAGTGTTTTTCAAAAAATTCAAAATGGTGGAAAATCTATATAAGCGGAAGTTATGGGTTCTTGAGGCAAATGTGTTCCTCATGAGGAGAGGCATCTCTGTGCAAAGTTTCATGTCTCTACCACATACGGGGCATGAGATATGCCCATTCAAAGTTTGACATTTCAGTGGGTTGCTATAGCGCGCCCCTTTGGCCAATTGATGTAATATTGCTTCATTGGCATCCTCCCATGACCCTCTACCACTGTGCCAAATTTCACATGGATTGACCAAGTCAGTGAGGAGAAACACGTGGAACAGACACACACAGAGTTTTCATCATTATATAGTGAGATAAAAACACACTGCCAGTAAGATAAAAAAAAACAGCACACAGATTTCCATTCTCAAAAAATAACCCTGTTTGCTATGAATACACCATACATAAGAGCTTACTGTGATGCAGGAGGAAGAGTCAAAGTGTCATCAGAGCAGCCCAGTATCACAGTGAGACAGTCAGGGACTAACTGCTGGCTTTACACGTTAGTATACAATTGAAAAACGCACAGAAATTGCTGTGTTTGGGGCAAGACCAGAAAAGGTGACCTAAGGTCCCCCCCGATTTACACTTATCACACACGGCTAAACAGGCTACTGTACTTTATACTAACCTGCAATGCTTCAATGAGAAAATGATGCTTCAATGAGAAAAAAGATGACATGTCTAAAGATCTGTTTTAACTTTGGTTAAACCTTTAGCATTCTCAACCGTTTGGTTTAGCACATTTTGAGTCACTGTATCTCAATGAACAATGTGTTGACGCTAACCTGATGGAGCTATCTCCACCACTCTGGTTAGCTGTGTCATGCTAAAGAAATCCACTGGATGTTGCTGTGTCTTTAAATAGTGTGCCTTTACAGTTTGTGGATAATATTTCATATTTAGACTCCTCAGCTTAGACAGGACTTCACAAAATCTCTCCTCCAGAACAAACACACCACGTGATTTAACCCGGTAAAAACACCGATTAATCCAATCCAATCCAATCCATCTTTATTTATAAAGCACAGTTTAAATAAACTCAAGGTTTCCAAAGTGCTGTACATTAAGAAAAATAAACAATAAAATAAACAATAAAATAGACATTAAAACAGAAAACATAATAAATAAAGGGTAAAACCTGTGCACATAAAATAAACAATCTAGGTGGTGTTAAAAGCCAAGGAAAAGAGGTGCATTTTAAGAAGAGATTTAAAAGTGGCCACGGAAGAGGACTGCCTGATGTGCAGCGGCAGTTCATTCCAAAGCTTAGGGGCGGCAGTAGCAAACGCTCGGTCCCCTCTGAGCTTCCGCCTTGTTTTGGGAACCCTCAGGAGCAGCTGGTCAGCTGACCTGAGGGATCGAGTAGGTGCGTAAGGGTGCAGAAGCTCAGAGAGGTACACTGGAGCAAGGCCATTTTGGGCTTTAAAAGCAAATAAAAGAATTTTAAAATGAATTCTAAAATGGACGGGTAGCCAGTGAAGTGAAGCTAAAATCAGTGTAATGTGCTCAGACTTTCGAGTGCCAGTTAAGAGACGTGCAGCTGCATTCTGCACTAGTTGCAGACGCGTGCAATGGAGGACCCGCTGACCCCATGTAAAGAGCATTGCAGTAATCAAGCCGAGTGGTTACAAAGGCATGTATTACTGTTTCAAAGTGCTGTCTGTGCAGAAAGGGTTTAATTTTAGCAAGTTGTCTTAGCTGGAAGAAGCTGGTTTTACCACAGCTTTAATCTGGCTGTCGAACTTTAGTTCCGCGTCCACTTTTACCCCCAGATTATTAACAGTGGGTTTGGCGAACTGCGCCAGGGAACCCAGGTCGACTGGGGAGGTCACGGAAATGCCACCAAAGACAATCACTTCCGTCTTGTTCTCATTAAAATTTAAAAAGTTTCGAGCCATCCAAGCTTTGACGTCATCCAGACAATTTAGAAGTGGCTTAAGTGCAGAAGAGTCAGCCTTTTAAGGGGACATAAATCTGGCTGTCATCCGCATAACAATGAAATAAAATGCCGTGCTTCCTGAGAATGGACCCAAGTGGAAGAAGGTATAAAGAAAATAAAAGTGGGCCCAACACTGAGCCTTGTGGAACCCCGCAAGAGAGAGGAGCAGTGGAGGACACAGAGTCACCAAGGCCGACACAGAATGACCGGTGTGATAGGTAGGACCTGAACCAAGCCAGCGCCTGACCCCTGATGCCCACCCACTGCTCCAGGCGAGCAATTAGGATATCATGGTCCACTGTGTCGAAAGCAGCAGTTAAATCTAAAAGGACAAGAATTACCGAGTGACCAGAGTCAGTAGCTGTGCAATGTTTTAAAACCAGATTGGAAAATTTCAAGAATGTTGTGGTCATTAAAAAAGTCAAAAAGCTGAGAATAAACAATCTTCTCTAAGATCTTTGATACGAAAGGCAGTTTGGAAATGGGCCTAAAATTAGCCATAACAGTGGGATCCAGTCCAGGTTTTTTAATCAGTGGCTGCACAACTGCATGTTTAAACTGAACAGGAACCACTCCTGAAGACAGACTGCTGTTAATAATATTGAGTAAGTAAGGCCCGAGAGTGGGGAAAACCTCTTTAAAAAGTTGAGGAGGAACAGGATCATTGGGCGAACCAGATGGTTTTAAACCCCCCACAATCTCTTGCACAAACGCCAGGGTCACAGGCTCAAATGAGTCAAAGACAGCAGAACGGGGGACAAACACTGAGGGGTCAGAGGCTGAAGGTGAAATAAGTGCTCTGGTAGAAGAAACTTTATCAATAAAAAATCGCAGAAAGTTTTCACACACAGGGGGAGAGGGCTCAGCTCCCACAGTCTGTGATGCATTCAGGGTAGAGTTGATCACTTTGAACAACACACGAGGTTTGTGACAGTTAGAGACAATAATGTCAGAGAAATATTTCCTTTTTGCCTCTTTCACAGAGGACTGATAACGACGCCAACAATCCCTCAATATTTGAAAAGACACCTCTAGTTTATCTTTTTTCCATTTACGCTCAGCTCTGCGACACTCCTGTCTGACACTGCGGGTTGTTTCATTCAGCCACGGCTCAGGCTTAACTTTACGCTGCCTGCTCTTTAATGGGGCGGCAGAGTCGATGGCAGACTGGCAAGAGTGAAAAGACTGAGAGCAAAGAGCCTCTGTGTCAAGGTGTGCAGGATCAGTAGTGGCGCAGATCTGACTGAAAGCAGACGAGAAGTGAGCGGCAGTGGAAGGGTTAATAACCCGGCAGCTGCGAACAGCAGCGGGAGGTTTAACAGAGTTAAAACACACTGCGGCTTCAACAAGTACAGGCATATGATCAGAGAAATACGCTTCACAGACTTCCAGATTATAGACAGGCAAACCAAATGACAAAACAAGATCAAGTGTGTGTCCCTGTACATGTGTAGGGCCCAATACAGATTGTACGAGATTAAAAGAGTCAATGAGATTTAAGAAATCCTCGCCAGGGGGTTTTCCGGGCAGCACACATGAATATTGCAGTCACCAGCGATCAAAACTCTGTCATATTTCGGCATGATATCAGCCAGGAACGCAGAAAAATCAGTTATAAAATCCCTGTTGTATTTTGGAGGTCGATAGACGACAGCACACAGCACCGTGTGAGGACATCCCAGCTCAAACAGGCTTAATTCAAAGCTGGCGGGAGCCGATGACAGCGATATTTGTTTACATTTGAAGTGGCTTTTAAAGACACTTGCAATTCCTCCTCCTCGACCAGATGTCCGTGGAGAATTAAAATAGCAACAGTCGGCAGGTAAAAGTTCTGTAAAAGCACTGGACTCACCAAGGCTCAGCCACGTCTCTGTGACAAAAAGGAAGTCCAGATCACGCGATGTGAAGAAATCCTTCAGGATGAATGTTTTATTAGCAAGCGATCTTGCATTAACCAGGCCAAACCTGGCTAGAGCCGGTGGGTCAGAGCGAGCCGTTGACAGACGCTCCCCGCGGAGAAGCTGCAGGTTCCCTGGGTCGGCTCCACGCCAGCGTGGATGAGGAGAGCAGGGGCCGCGGGGGAGAAACAGGTCATCCAGGCCGGCCACCGGTACCAAACAGGCCGCGACAGGATCCAGCCAACGTCGGGAGATACAGAGGCAAGGCACCGCTCCAAATCCAACACGATCGGGACGCATCAGCGCGACCCTCAGCCTTACCAAACGGCCGCCACGCTTACCGCGCCTGCGGTGGCGTTTTCGCCGAGGGAGTGGCGCTGACGTGCGGCAAAGGTGTGCCGGTATATCCGAGAGGAACGGAGGTAGAGTTCGGTGTCCATTATGATCTAAGTTGACCAGACCTGTAGTGGAGGTTCTCAGATCTAGCAACGTTTGGCGATCATACACCAGCAGAGAGTTGCCTTTAAGTGCAGCAAGTGTTACAAACAGAAAAAACACACACAGCATACGGAGAGATTAAAGCAGTTTCAGTCACAAATGAGTGTTTCTCTGATGCCGTTTGGCATGTTACAGTATGAATGGAAAATAAAGCAGTTACTCATAAAGAGATATTACAGAGAATCGGCAGAAAAGTTTCCTACTCTCCAACCCACACACACACCACAGACACGGAAACAAACTCAGGAAGGTGTTACAGAGAGAAAAACTCATTGCTCAAACTCGGTGCATATGTCTATGCGTACAGTCTATGGTGTTGTGTCGATAAGAAGACACCCGTCTGCAGCAACAATGAATCCAAAGATCAGATAGACAGTCATGAAGCTTCAGCTGGACCTGCTGTGTTTTTGCCTGCTGTGTTTCACTGGAAAAACTCTTTGTGATGAAAAAGGTAAGAACCATTAACTTTGTAGTTTATGAAGGCACAAGTTTGTTTGACAGGAAGTCGGGCTCAGCACTTCATGTAGGCCTTGGTTAGTTTGTTG
This sequence comes from Epinephelus fuscoguttatus, assembly GCF_011397635.1. Classification (NCBI taxonomy): domain Eukaryota; kingdom Metazoa; phylum Chordata; class Actinopteri; order Perciformes; family Serranidae; genus Epinephelus; species Epinephelus fuscoguttatus. Next base: position 461,711 of record NC_064752.1, on the reverse strand, counting down.
GCTCTGTGGCCTAAAGAAACTGAAGAGTGTTCAGAGCAGTGTGTAGAGTAGCATAGCTCACAAACTCAAGACAGTCGTTCATTTTGTGTTAAAAGCACCACATTCAGGAGGCCTACATATTTAAATTAATGTATTTAAAAGGAATCTGGAAATTGAACATCGCATTACAGTCACATTAGCATTAGCATTCTGATGACTGTGGCAAAATCCAGTATGGCTGCCGACTGTAACCATTTCAGCTCTAACATTTGAACTAGATGAGCCACAAATGCAAAGTTGGTGTTTATCTGATGTTTTCTGCCCATGAGAAACACATAGGAGTGCTAATTTAATGATTGGATGCATCTGGACCCCTAATTTGCATATTCCCAAGATGGTGGCAAATTAAAATAAGTGTTGTTGTTTTTAACAAACTTGGTGTTACATATGTTTAAGCATTAGAAACACATTAGAACATGCAGATTCAGTATTTATTGCTAAATCATATTATATTTTATTTCTGTCCTCTAATTTGCATATTACCAATATGCCCACCATCCCAAAAAATTAATTTACACACTCATTTTCGCCCAGATTGAGTTGTAAGGATCAGCTGTTTCCATGTTGTGATCCTATGTCCAGAGTGATATTGTTTGTCCACATTTCCGCATTTGCCCACTGAGAAAGGTATGAATGTAACCAGCCAATCCAGACCTGCCTATCTGAACATTTGCGGACCCCTCAGTACATAAGGAGACAGATTCCTATGTGTGACATCCTACACCCTCTTCAGCGAGCCACAAAGCAGTGTCAGGGCCCCTATGCAGAGGGTTTCATCTGTGCCAATAGAGCTAGGGTTATACTATTGTAACCTTTGTTCTATCTCACCCCTGGACTCTTTGGGTACAGTGGGTGGAGCCTGATCAATGAACGCCCTGTCGCGGCATGACATCATGGTGTAGTAGGAGGCTGCTCTTCTCCAGTTGATTGCAATCCCAAACTTGGTCAGGTGTAAGATCACCTGGGCTGTGTGGAACAGGTGGCGCCCCCTGTAGACCGATTAAAAACAAATTTAACATATGGCTCATAATTATTATTTAGCACATCCTGCATGTTTTGTAATGATTAGACAAGATATATTTCTACGGTGGCCGACAGGGATAAATGCGATGCAAATAGAGAAACGCACTACATATAAGAAAACAAATGCAAAGAAAAATAGCGTACAGACTGAATGGGAAGAGGCGGCGCTCAGTGCTGATTGACAGCAGGCAAATCACATAAAACATTATTTCATGATTGTTTCACAGCTGTTCAGCTCTAAGCACTAATAGATAATATTTAATTTTATATCCCAAAATCTAATATCAAATTATTTATGATATGAGCTGTTAAAAGTCTATTATGAATAAGTCTACAATATAATCTTGACCTCTGTATTATACATTAAAAAATGTTCAGAAAAGTAAGCCTCCGAACCGAAACCTGGGGTGTCCCGGAAAGTAATGTTGGTTACAGTAACATTAGCTAACTTTGCTACTACGGACACACTACTCGTGTAGAAAGTCTCTAGCACGCTTACGTCAGCTATGTAAATCAGCTTCACTCTCATTATACAGTAAAAGATGAGGGCCACATGTGAAAAACAAGAAAGAAAGAGAAATAAAAAAGAATACGTACCTTTCTGTGTTGCCTGTCCCGGCTCCAACTTTCCTCCAAACATAACTTTCTTCTTCTTCTCGCTCACTCGTCTGTCTCTCGGGTGGAAGCTGAACACTGCCCCTACAGGCCTGGAGCACCTCCGTTGTGAGTGTATATGCAGCGTTTTCTTTTAGAATTGGTTTTCTTATATGCAGCGTGTTTCAGTATATGCAGCATGTTTCTCTATTTGCAGCATTTTCCTTTGCATTTGTTTTCTTATATGTAGTGCGTTTGTCTATTTGTAGTGCGTTTCTCTATTTGCATCGCGTTTATCCCTGTCGGCCACCGTATATTTCTGATTTATAATCTGATTTGTGTTATTGCATGCTCATTTTTTGTATCTGAGGTGCCCCCTAGTGGTCAACTTAAAGGAAACTTTCAGGATATGTTCCTGGTACCTCTGAAGATATTGCTTTCAAGGTTTGTGGTGATTGGCCCAAACGTTGTGGAGTCATTTGCTGAGCCACACGCTCTTAAAAGTTAATTGGTCAATATCTTCAAAAAGCAATGAGATATCACAGTTTAAGTGTTGGTGATATAATTCTGAAAAAAATCTCGCATCATTCTGCTGATTTCAGGAATATTGTCAAATATTTTGGTGACATTTGGTTAAAAATGAGATGAAACAGAAAATGTTGTGCACACAGTACAAAGTACAACAAGATAATAAATATCACTGTGAGCTAACTGTTAAACCGATCTGAACACCATTTGAAACATGTGACATCTAGTATCCACAGAATGTTTGTGGCAACGATGGTTGCATTTAGATGAAGACTTTTAGAGATATAGATGTTAATAAATTTTACATATTTTTAAAAATATAGAGTGACAGACTTCTGAATTGACGACAGGTTGCGGCATGACGAAGTTTTGTCACAATTCAGTGGATGTGCTGAAAAAAAATTCAGCTCTGTCAGACACACTGGTGATCTATTATGATTTTTTGAAGTATGGACTGTGAAATGTGTGGAAATTTAGACAATGTAATAAGCCACGCCCCCTTTAAGCGATAATTTCCAAATTTTGTGTATTGACTGAGACATGACTGTTGATGATGCAAGCACAATGTCATACAAATCTCTGTAGCTGATTATGAGATTTTTTTTTCTTTTTGCATGTGTAGAGCCCCCTAGTGGTCGATTTGAATAAAACTTTCAGGGTATGACTCAGGTAAATATTTGGACATGTCCTACAAGTTTTGTGATGATTGGCTCAACGGTTAAGGAGTAAATCCATTAATGTGCTGAGCCACGCCCCCTTTAAAGTTCACTGGTCAATATCATCAAAACCCAATGACATATCAAAAAGCTGTTGATATTTTTTGATAAACTTCATCCAGTCATGATGCACAGAAAATCTAGTAGAAATCGGACCTATGCCTGAGGAGGACATGGCAAAAATGTGTTTTTCAAAAAATTCAATATGGCAGACAGTCTAGTCAGGCAGACCTTAATGGTTCTGAGGACTTTTGTAGAGCACATTCAGTTGAACATGTGTGTCGAACTTCAAGTCAGTGTGACAAAACGAAAGTTCTTCGACCTTAGTTATAGCGCCCACATCTGGCCGATTGGACTTATATTTCTTGAGTACCATTTGCACACAGTTTCCAATCTTTGGTGAAAATTTTGTCTCTCTACGATGTATCATTTCATCAACAACAACAACAAAAACAACAACAACAACATTTCAGCCCTTCGGGCTTGAACCCCTGATGAAAAGAAATGTTAGTTTTAGGACAACAGAGGGCGCCACAGTAACCTCTCAAAAACCTCTCAGGTCAAGAAAATAATTCTGGTGACACATGTTGCAAACATATGATGTTTTTATGTTCCAGGACCAGCGGCCATCAAAGTGTTGGTGTCAGAAGGGAGTGATGTCACATTACCCTGTTCCCTCAGCACCAAGGAGAACATCGAGCAGAAACTCTTTGTCTGGAGGAAACATGATGGTATGATGGGGGTGTTCATGTATGATAAAGGCCTCCATCACAACAACGGTGGTTCAGGTCAAGATGAGCAGTTCAAAGGTCGAGTCTTTCATTTCCAAGATGAGCTGAAACACGGCAACGCCTCCATCATCATCAGAAATACAAAGATGGCTGACAGTGGAGACTACACCTGTGTTTTTCCATTTGTGCAGAGAAGAGAAAAATCCCATGTAATGCTTGTCGTTGGTGAGTGTTTCTAAATACGAGCAGAGAGGGAGTGAACACAAAAAGCACATTATTACATTTCTGATCATGTAATTGTTCTTTCTAACTTATTCTTTATAATGTGTTGACAGTTTCATCTCCAAAGCCATCTGTCACAGTCCTTGATGCCACAGATGATGGAGTGCAGCTGCAGTGTGAGGTTCATGGTGCTTCTCCAAAACCTGAAGTAGAGTGGAAGGACAGTGATGGAAACATCCTTCCTGCTGAGGAGACACAGGTCACAGACAGAGGAGGCAGCTATGACATCATCCTCCAAACTACTGTGACCAAGACGGACTGCTATCACTGTGTGGTCACACAGGAGGAAATCAACCATCAGATTCATACAGAGATACCTGTGTATATCATTGGTAAGATTCCTCCTTGAGGTGCTCATGTGTTGTACTTTTAGTTTTGATAGATTTTAGCAGCACATTGAACTGTTCTCTACGTTTAGTCAATGATCAATCTGCTGTACATGATACACAGTTACATTTTGAGTGTTACATCAGCTCTTTGTCATGTGTTTCAGGCAACAGCTGGAGGAATATTGTTACATGTCTTGTTGTTGCTGCAACTTTAGCCTTTTTTGGGCTTGTTGTAGTTTGGTTGTTTAGGTGGTATCACAGGCCCAACAAAAGGATTGATAGAGGTAAGTTTTAATAATATATCCTATCAACATATCTGTCCAGAGTCTTTACAGTTGTGTTTGTCTCTTCAGATATGAACCAGTCTGTTTTATACAAAACTCACTGAGACTACATTAATATATGAGTCCTCTGGTTCTAATAATGAATAAATAAAAATAAATACAACAAAGTTGTGAATATAATACAAGAGTCTGTTTTTCCGAATCAGTGCGCACGTTACAGCAGAGGGCCTCGTTTCTGTTTTCAGACAGTTTATCGTTAAAGTTACGAGATCCAATTAGGGTCCTACATCAAATATAAATGAATCATTTTATATTACATTTTAAAAACTATGATTTATTATCATTTCAGATGCAAATGACATTTCCTATTAACTCCTTAGTGAGACAGCAACAGAAAGTTGAACATCTGATGAACAATAATGTTCAGCACATTGCTGGCTGTGGTACGAGGACTCAGACTGAACCTGAGGATCTTCAATCATGTTCTGGTACAGTATACACAGTATGGGGTCAGGACCTGCAGTGCAACCAGGCTGACACATGAAGTGTCCTAAAAGTGGTCAATGAAACTTTAAAATCAGTTCTACTACTAATACTGAGCATTTATAGTCGACCACAAAACTGCCCTGAACTTATGAGCTAACTAACAAATACACATCACTGCACCTTTCAAGAGAATCAATCTGCACATTAACTATATTTCCAAACAGACACTGATGAATAATACGTTTGAAAATATATGTCTGAGGGGTGACTGCCTGAGTCGGATCAAGAAAGTTCAAAATATCTTTAATACATTTTTGTTTTATGTTTCTGCAGGGTCAGAGGGTTCAGAGACTGCAGAGAGAGAGGAGGAGCAGCAGCCACTGAATACGGGTGCACATGACTCACAGGCAGCAGCACCCCCCGATTCGACGTCGTAGAGGAGTGTGGGGAGGGGGAATTTGTGACACTAATTTTGGGTGTCCACCTTTAAACTGTGTTGATGGTATAAATCAGTGTTTGTCAACCTTCTTCCTGAAGGGACCTCTTTTCTGTTATTGAGTAAACTGAAGACCGCTGAGGAAGCGATCTATTTTATTTTGTATTATATTCAATGCATAACAATAACAGTACAGAACAACTGATATACGATTCTATGTGTCTATTATGTTTAATTATAATATAATGATGAGCTTAATTTGTATAGCACTTTACAAAACACAGGTACAAAGGGCTCTATGAGACAAATAAGATAGTATACACTATCAAGTAGGGATGCACCGAACATTCGGTAACCGAATATATTCGGCTGAATATTGCACAAAAACACACATTTGGTATTCGGTGGAATAAGTGAAAAGCAAGGCCGAATAATAGCGGCGTGTTTTGATAACGCAGTCAAACAGCGTGCGGTGATGGACGGAGTAAAATGTCGGCAGTGGCGATATTTTACTCCATTCGTCACTGCACTTGCATTTGCGACTAAAAATAGTTTTGTGCGAGCAAAATAAATCATTCAGCACGCTGTGTGAGTACAGATTTCAACCAGCAGCAGAAACAAAAGGCAAATCCCGCCAGTTGTGGGTTGAACGGGGGTCACAGACACAGACGGTAACGTTAATGTATTCCTGTCAAATATGGCGGCCATAGGCTTACCGGCGACGGAGAAGTCCAGCTCCAATAATATCCTCTTCTTGCTGTCATGACTGCCCAAAAGTACCTGGACAGCCGAGCCGTGACAGCACACAGGTATGTGATGTGTCAGAGGAGAAACGAGCCGTTCACATTTCTCTCTTTCTGGCAGCAACGGCCCACAAACCTCGCCGCACTGAAGGGACTGTTCTTTACTTGTCAAGGGAGGAGGGTGGCTGGTTGATTCTTATTTTAGTTATTTATTTTATTTTGATCCCCCCTATGTTAATCACTTACTGATGCTGTTTTTGAAGTATGAATAAGTCAGTAAGTAATTTATTCCATTGAAATATCATTGATGTATTATAGAAAAGTGATTTATCTTTTTATAAATGACAAAAGGCACATCTGCCTCATTTTAGCTGTGGTATCCTGATACTACTCAGAACCATGATATTTTCATTGGTATCGTACCGTGGGTCCCAATTTTGGTACCGTGACAACACTAATCTGGAGGCGGTTCATCTGCAAAAACTGATGAAAAACTAAACAACGGTATTCGGTATTCAGTATTCAGCATTTGGTACTCGGTATTCGGTCAAGTGTTTAATTTTATTCGGCTTCGGCCACAAATTTTCATTTCGGTGCATCCCTACTATCAAGATAAAAAAGGTTGAACAAAACCTCAGACCAGATACATCAGAGTGTGTATGAATGAATAAATAATGAAACAGATGAAAGAAGGATAGAAACTAGACAAACAACAGATTTAGTGTAAAAAGCCTTCTAGTAAAGTGTGTTTTGAGGAGTGTTTTGAACGAAGACACTGAGTTTGCTAACCTAAGTTCCTCAGGTTAGGAGCTCCCCAGCTGTGGGGCTTTAACAGAAAATGCCCCGTTTCCTTTTGGAACAACACGAGCTGTGGGAACAGTTAGGAAGGTCCTACCTGAGGAGCGCAGGCAGTGGCTAGGCTCATAGGGCGTAAGTAAATCTATACTGTATGTTGGAGCGAGGCCATGTAGGGCTTTAAAGGGAATTAGTAAGAGTTCAAAAGGAGGTTGCAAGGAGGGGAGTTATGTAGAGTTTTGAACGAGTCCATACTCATTGAGTTGGAGAATAATAATTTAAACTTTGAAAACAATTTAATTTTCACAGAAATGACTGAAATGCTGAGATACAGGCCTGCTGTAAATTAAAAAAAAAACAAAAACAAAACAGTTTCTTACACCTGTTGAAATCAAGAAGGCCTCTTAACCAAAAGGCCATAATTCCAGCTTATTGCTATGGGCTACTTCATTTGCACTTTTCTAAGTTTTAACGTTTGTCTCAGTATTATATTAGTATTAAACAATGTTTTTGTGTTGAAAGAAAAGCTTTAAGATTCAAGTATTGAGTGGGGTTTAACACAAGTGTGAGACTGAAGTGGCAGATATGTTTTAGGCCTTCACTGTGCTGTGTATCAGACTGTAACATTCAACCCTTTGATAATGACTGAGATGCTAAAACATACATCTTGTGTTTAGTTCATTCATGTTCGTGTCATTATCACAATTAAAAGTGTCTTTGAGATTTGGTTGTGAGACTTCTGCAGGAGGCAAAATGATGCTGTATCATATTTTTATATTCAGACCAAATTACAAGACTTGAACCAGAGTTTGCCACAATGCTGTGAAAGTGTTAAATAAAGTGTAAAACATTTGTCAGTTTATTCATATATTGTACCTATTTTTATATTTTGTGCCTTTACAAATGTTTGCTCATGAGAGATACATTTGTTGTGTTCATGTGTCAGGTATCAGTGTTCTCTCAGCAAGAATGTGAATGTGTACTTTAGAGAATGTTGACATTTTCTTTAATTCAATTGCAACCAGTGTTTAAATGTTACTATACTGTTGAATAAAACATGCTGACATTATGATTTGTGGTGTGACTGTTGAACTTTTCCTTACGTACAACAAGCCAGAGTGTGTAGAGAAAACTTTCAAACTGTTTATGGTGTAAATGTTGTCATACACTTGTATCCTGCCTTTATGTGATTTCTGTCAGTTCTGTTTATCTGTTTAAATGTTACTATTCTACTGAATAAAACATGCTGACATTATGATTTGTGGTGTGACTGTTTGTTCAGCTTGTGGTCAGTTTCTCAGACAGACGCCACCTGCAACACCTGTTTCTGTAGATGACACTTTGAACACACAACACTGTTTAACTGTTAAATGTTTTCCTCCATTTAAATAAAGTAAATCATTTCAGAGGCAAGTCACACATCAGTGATTTATGTATCCAGTTTGCATCACACTGATCATACAGATGAACAGTGGAGACATGTAATATGTTGCATGAAGGGTTAAAAACCTGAGTTGTTTCTTCTGTGTGATTCATCTTAAATCATTTCAGGTCTTTTTTCTATGAATAAGACTGCATTAGGAAACAGACTCTATTTCTCTGGAGACACACATCACTGGAGTTTACAGATATTTGGGACTGTGAAGGCAGATAACATCACTGTTCTAACTAAACTGCTAACAGCTGATATTCAGCACGAATATTCTCAAAAGAAAACCAGGATTAAATTCAGTTTAGTCTTGTGAAACATCATCATGCGTAACTTTAAGTGACTAATGAAGTTCCTCTCATAGTGTTGGCTGCTGCTTCATGCAGACTGACATTATGGGATGGCTGAGTAAAACCTCACCTTCATCACAGCTGCAGCGGCACACACTGATGGCTGCTATCAGGATGTTGTGTAAGATACTTGTAAGCTTTAACGCTAACACTTTACTTGAAGGTGTCTGATTTTATCTTATTATTATGTACATGTCATAAACGTTTATGACTGCTGTCATTAAGTGTCATTGGGTTTTTGTAATGACAAGTTGACATTGTTTGGGCTGTCTTGATTATGACAACTTGACATTAATTAAAGTGACATCACCAGAAGTTGTCTTTGTGAAGAAATCACAAGTTGTCATGCTGGAGTATTTTCCCAGTGTGGTATAAGTGCTTTTCCTTCAGGTTTTGAACTGAACATTTTCTCTAATAGCTGCCACAAACCTCGTGTTCTGTTTGACACCATTAATAATATTCTCAACACCCCTCCTTCTGCTTGCCTTGATGTGTCCCCAGAAATCTGTGAAAACTTTCTTCACTTTTTTTATTGACAAGATTGTGGCCATTAGATCACACATTTCACCTCCTTCTTATGACCCCTCCACTGCTGTCACTTGCTCTGCTGTTTTTAAGGACTTTGAGCCTGTGTCTCTTTCACAGTTAAATGATGTAATTGGTCATTTGAAACCTTCTACTTGTCCCACAGATGTTGTTCCCTCTCACTTTTTTAAAGATATCTATGAGACTATTGGACCTTACATCCAAACTATTTTAAATAGCAGTTTGGCTTCAGGGGCTCCACATATATACTACTTACATTTATACTAACCTGCAATGCTTCAATAAAAAAAAAAGATATGTATAAAGATCTGTTTTAACTTTGGTTAACCCTTTAGCATTCTCAACCGTTTGGTTTAGCACATTTTGAGTCACTGTATCTCAATGAACAATGTGTTGAAGCTAACCTGATGGAGCTATCTCCACCACTCTGGTTAGCTGTGTCATGCTAAAGAAATCCACTGGATGTTGCTGTGTCTGTAAATAGTGTGCCTTTACAGTTTGCGTCACACAGGAAGTTAGGAACAAATAAAGTCACTCCAGATATGAGGGTTCTGTGTGGTGGGATTTTTAAAGCAAGGCATGTTTTATGAGCATGTTACAGTGTCAGAAAACAAACACTGATTTTTGTTAGTATTGCCCTAAGGAAATGAAAAAATGCAAAGACAGAAAATTCCATTTCTCTTTTCTTGGTGTGGACATTAAAGGGTTCAACACTTGTCTGAACACTAAATACTTTGTCTCATGCATAAACTGTGCTGAAAAGGTACAAATCCTTATTATAATGTGATCATATACAATGATAATGTGTAATATCCACTTGATTTAACAAACAACAGCGGGTTTGCTCTCTATTACAGTTGCATTGTATCCCATTGGGGCTAGTGTCCTAATACCTCAGTAACCTACTCGTCAAGTACGACTGTAGTTGGACATGAAAGTTCATTGTTGAACATAATTTTGAGCGGCAAAAAGAAAAACCAAAACCCTAACTTAAGGTCCATCTGCTTTTTCAGAGTCAGTCACACCCATCTCAAACTCCATGTGATGATGAAGACAGTGAGATGTGGTTAAAGGTACAGTAAGGGGACCTTGAGTTAAGATCAGTTTCATTAGCTTTTATATATCAGTAATATTGAGTGGAGAGATTCATACTACATGAGCTACAGTGGTGGAGTCCAACCAAGTACACTGACTCAACTGCTGTAGCTGACTACACATTCAAGGTACTTTATTTATATTTCCATTTAATGCAACTTTATACTTTCCCCCTCTACATGTCACAGCTAACTATTGTACTTTCACTGCATCTGTCTGACAGCTTTAGTTACTGCTCAGAGGACAGTTCTCCATCCCTTTCCTGTCCAGTGAAAACCATGTATCTCCAGATGTGTTGATGTTGAGTGTTTGTGATGAACTGAAGGATGTTGAGAAAACTCTGCTCCTTCTGAAGCTCAATAAACTCTTTATAAACTGTTCAGGCATAAATTAAAATGCTCTTCTTTTCTTTTTCATTCCTTTGCTTTGGTTTCAGAGTTATGTAATTTAAGGAGCACTAAAAAGCAGAGTAGAGTGATTTAATTTAAAAGGTGTGGCGATTTTAGCTTCCGGTGACGCATTATGGATTTAATTAATGTCACCTGTGCAGGTGCGCTTCCTGTGTGTGTCTCCTGCACAGAGAAACAGGTCGGAGAAAAGGTTTTTGCATCAATGCTCAGATGACGGCAGAGACGCTGTTGGTGTGTATATGTGTGTGTTTGACAGTCGCACAAACCGCAAGATGAATTAGTGAGACGGCGCTGTGTGTAGATGTGGTAATTAATTTCATCACGTAATGCAGTAATGTGTTGTCAGTCTGATAAAGTAGAGGAGTAATTTGATTTTATTGATGGGCTTTATGATTATTAGTTGTCAATACTGATTGATTATGTTTGGAACTAAAAGCCAGAGAAAAAGATTATTTTACAATGATTACAAATATTATTTCAAACAAGGCATTCATATTTAAAATAATGCAACAAATACATGTAATACACATTTGGCACAGCATGATATTGATTATATTAACAAGCCTGTTCCACATGAAAATATGGTGTTTTGATTTGATTAGAAGGATTTTGTGAAGTCCTGCCTAAGATGAGAAGTCTAAATATGAAATATTATCCACACAGGTCTCCTCTCCTCCAGAACAAACACACCACGTGACAAAGCAGTCACACAATCTGCTGATTAAAAATGAGTCTCTTCACTAAAAAGAGGAATGCTGCAAAGCAGGGATGGCAGTAAGACTGCCCAGATTAATGAATGAAGTTCATCTGTGAATGTGTGAACTGTGTCAAGAAAATATGAACAAGTTAATTACTTTGATTCCACTGCACTGTAACTCTTATCTGACTTATTCAGGTTTATTTTTAATTTAACTCATTTTAATTCAGATTTAAATGTTTTTTTTTAATAACTTGTTGCTCTATTTTGCTTTCACAAAGTGTCTGTTGGTATCCATGGTTACATCTGCTTCCTTCTTCCGGGAGAGTGGTGAGGGTGTGCCATGTTTTGACTTCTCTATTTTACACTTCCCCTTCATCAGGAGTGATGTGGGCCTCGGTGTTGCGTCGATAAGAAGACACCCGACTGTTTGCAACAACAATGAATCCAAAGATCAGATAGACAGTCATGAAGCTTCAGCTGGACCTGCTGTGTTTTTGCCTGCTGTGTTTCACTGGAAAAACTCTTTGTGATGAAAAAGGTAAGAACCATTAACTTTGTAGTTTATGAAGGCACAAGTTTGTTTGACAGGAAGTCGGGCTCAGCACTTCATGTAGGCCTTGGTTAGTTTGTTGGCTCTGTGGCCTAAAGAAACTGAAGAGTGTTCAGAGCAGTGTGTAGAGTAGCATAGCTCACAAACTCAAGACAGTCGTTCATTTTGTGTTAAAAGCACCACATTCAGGAGGCCTACATATTTAAATTAATGTATTTAAAAGGAATCTGGAAATTGAACATCGCATTACAGTCACATTAGCATTAGCATTCTGATGACTGTGGCAAAATCCAATTTGGCTGCCGACTGTAACCATTTCAGCTCTAACATTTGAACTAGATGAGCCACAAATGCAAAGTTGGTGTTTATCTGATGTTTTCTGCCCATGAGAAACACATAGGAGTGCTAATTTAATGATTGGATGCATCTGGACCCCTAATTTGCATATTCCCAAGATGGTGGCAAATTAAAATAAGTGTTGTTGTTTTTAACAAACTTGGTGTTACATATGTTTAAGCATTAGAAACACATTAGAACATGCAGATTCAGTATTTATTGCTAAATCATATTATGTTTTATTTCTGTCCTCTAATTTGCATATTACCAATATGGCCGCCATCCCAAAAAATTAATTTACACACTCATTTTCACCCAGATTGAGTTGTAAGGATCAGCTGTTTCCATGTTGTGATCCTATGTCCAGAGTGATATTGTTTGTCCACCATGTCCACAATCAAGTTCATATGAATCCTGGGTGATACTCCTCTAACCATGAGCACGCATTTGCCGTTTACCGTCGTTTAATCAAGGCGGAGGCGGGCGGTTGGAGGTCTGAGGCTTCCAGAGAGGAGAGAGGTAGAAACAAACAGCCAATGTGTGTCTGTGTGTGTTATGTTCAGGTGTTGTCACGTAAATAACAGTGCCCAAGCAATAAATTCCGCCCAGTGAGAGGCTGATCTACGCAGCGAACTTCCGCCCACTCAGACTAGACCACCTTTTAAGGTCTTCCTTTATGGAATGTCCCAGAGGATGAGCCTTTATTTCAAACACTTTGCTGATAGGGGTTCTGATTTTAATGCCCCAATACCTCATCCCTTCTCTTTTCCATATGAAAGGAGCTGGACCCAGATCTGTGATGTGTGTAAACTGATTTAAAGGGATGGTTTCACTTTTGTATTTTATTTATTTATTTTATATCCTGACAAATTGCCAAATGTTTTTATTGTTTGTAATACTTTTGGGATTGAGCATGATGGCTTAGACAATGTCAACAGAATATCATGTGCGCACATATTAAGTTTAAAATCATAATCACCAACTGAGACACCTGCTGTAATATATCTATCCAACCTTACTGCACAAGCTAGAGGCTCTAGTGCCAGGATAAATAATAGTGGGGAAAGAGGACAACCTTGTCTAGTAGAGCAATAAAGCTGAAGTGGTATTGAAATGATATTATTACTCTTAACTGCCGAAACAGGTTCATGATACAGAGCTCTAATCCACTGTAAACATCTAGGACCAAAACCATATCTAGACAAAGTATAAAACAAATACTGCCACTCTATACGGTCAAATGCTTTCTCCACATCCAATGATACTGCTACCACTGGATGTTGGAGAGAGCTGGCCACTTGCACAACTTGCTTAAGCCTCCTCATATTGTTGGATAATAACCGCCCAGGGATAAAACCAACCTGATCCAGCTGAATTAAAGTGGGCACAATTTTTTCTAATCTTTTTGCTAGTATCTTTGCAAGCAATTTATAATCATTATTAAGTAAACTTAAAGGCCTATAATTGTTTATGTCAAGGTGTTTTTTTCCAGGTTTGGGCAACAATGATATTATGGCTGTCTGCATTGATTGTGGCATAAATTGCTTCTGTATAATATCATTATATAAGTTCACCAACAGTGGTGTGATCTCTCTCAAGAAACATTTTAAAAATGCTGTGGTGTAACCGTCTCCACCAGGTGCCTTACCATTTGACAGACCTTTAATATTATTCAAAATTTCAACCGCTGAGATCAGGGCATCAAGTGTTAATAATAATAATAATAATAATAATAATAATAATAATAATTTCTCTTTCTTCTGTAACTTCTCTGTGCTTATATGATGAAAAACTAATGATCCATCCCCTACATGTTGCCTTAAAGGCCTCCCACACTGTCTGTATGGAGATGTCAGGAGTTATATTTAATTCAATGAATTCTTTTATAAATTAATGAGTAAAATCCATTAATGTGCTGAGCCACGCCCTCTCTAAAGGTAATTGGTCAATATCATCATAAAGCAATGACATATCAAAAAGCTGTTGATGACTATTGATAAACTTCCTCCCATGATGTCAAAAATTTGTTTTTCAGAAAATTCAATATGGCGGAAAACCTTAATGGTTCCTAAGACTTGTAGAGCACATTCAGTTGGACGTGTGTGTCGAACTTCAAGTCAATCAAACAAAGCAAAATTTCTTTGACCCTTCGGGCTTGAACCCCTAATGAAAAGAAATGTTAGTTTTAGGACAACAGAGGGCGCCACAGTAACCTCTCAAAAACCTCTCAGGTCAAGAAAATAATTCTGGTGACACATGTTGCAAACATATGATGTTTTTATGTTCCAGGACCAGCGGCCATCAAAGTGTTGGTGTCAGAAGGGAGTGATGTCACATTACCCTGTTCCCTCAGCACCAAGGAGAACATCGAGCAGAAACTCTTTGTCTGGATGAAAGATGATGGTATGATGGGGGTGTTCATGTATGATGAAGGCCTCCATTACAACAATGGTGGTTCAGGTCAAGATGAGCAGTTCAAAGGTCGAGTCTTTCATTTCCAAGATGAGCTGAAACACGGCAACGCCTCCATCATCATCAGAAATACAAAGATGGCTGACAGTGGAGACTACACCTGCTTTTTTCCACTTCTTCAGACGCCTCAAATATTCCACATTGATCTTGTTGTTGGTGAGTGTTTCTAAATACGAGCAGAGAGGGAGTGAACACAAAAAGCACATTATTACATTTCTGATCATGTAATTGTTCTTTCTAACTTATTCTTTATAATGTGTTGACAGTTTCATCTCCAAAGCCATCTGTCACAGTCCTCAATGTCAAACTTGATTGGATGCAGCTGCAGTGTGTTGTTCGAGGTGCTTCTCCAAAATCTAAAGTAGAGTGGAAGGACAGTGATGGAAACATCCTTCCTGCTGAGGAGACACAGGTCACAGACAGAGGAGGCAGCTATGACATCATCCTCCAAACTTCTGTGACCAAGACCGACCGCTATCACTGTGTGGTCACACAGGAGGAAATCAACCATCAGATTCATACAGAGATACCTGTGTATATCATTGGTAAGTTTCCTCCTTGAGGTGCTCATGTGTTGTACTTTTAGTTTTGATAGATTTTAGCAGCACATTGAACTGTTCTCTACGTTTAGTCAATGATCAATCTGCTGTACATGATACACAGTTACATTTTGAGTGTTACATCAGCTTTTTGTTTTATTCAATGCATGAATAAATTGTGCAAGGAGCAGCTTCTGGTGTGCGGACTTCATCTTTTTCTTTCATACTTACCTTTTGGTCCAGCACCTAGCATAAAAATTTTTTTGGGTATGTGCGTGCTACTTTTTACCTGACATCAGCTTTTTGTCATGTGTTTCAGACGAAACCTGGAGCAATGGTAATGTTGCATGCCTTGTTGCTGGAGTAATTTTAGTCCTTCTTTGGGGTTGTTACAGTTTGTTTTTGTGCCATCACAGGTGTAGAGGTAAGTTTTAATAATATATCCTATCAACATATCTGTCAGAGTCTTTACAGTTGTGTTTGTCTCTTCAGATATGAACCAGTCTGTTTTATACAAAACTCACTGAGACTACATTAATATATGAGTCCTCTGGTTCTAATAATGAATAAATAAAAATAAATACAACAAAGTTGTGAATATAATACAAGAGTCTGTTTTTCCGAATCAGTGCGCACGTTACAGCAGAGGGCCTCGTTTCTGTTTTCAGACAGTTTATCGTTAAAGTTACGAGATCCAATTAGGGTCCTACATCAAATATAAATGAATCATTTTATATTACATTTTAAAAACTAATTAAAGAAGATGCAAATGACATTTCCTCTTAACTCCTTAGAGAGACAGCAACAGAAATTTGAACATCTGATGAACAGTAATGTTCAGCACATTGCTGGCTGTGGTACGAGGACTCAGACTGAACCTGAGGGTCTTCAGTCATGTTCTGGTACAGTATACACAGTATGGGGTCAGGACCTGCAGTGCAACCAGGCTGACACATGAAGTGTCCTAAAAGTAGTCAATGAAACTTTAAAATCAGTTCTACTACTAATACTGAGCATTTATAGTCGACCACAAAACTGCCCTGAACTTATGAGCTAACTAACAAATACACATCACTGCACCTTTCAAGAGAATCAATCTGCACATTAACTATATTTCCAAACAGACACTGATGAATAATACGTTTGAAAATATATGTCTGAGGGGTGACTGCCTGAGTCGGATCAAGAAAGTTCAAAATATCTTTAATACATTTTTGTTTTATGTTTCTGCAGGGTCAGAGGGTTCAGAGACTGCAGAGAGAGAGGAGGAGCAGCAGCCACTGAATACGGGTGCACATGACTCACAGGCAACAGCACCCCCCGATTCAATGTTGTAGAGGAGTGTGTGTGTGTGTGTGTGTGTGTGTGTGTGTGTGTGTGTGTGTGTGTTGGGGGGGTAGTTGCGTGTGCGTCGCAGCTGACAAGCAGGTATTGTATAGCACTTTACAAAACACAGTTACAAAGGGCTCTATGAGACAAATAAGATAGTATACACTATCAAGATAAAAAAAAAGTTGAACAAAACCTCAGACCAGATACATCAGAGTGTGTATGAATGAATAAATAATGAAATAGATGAAAGAAGGATAGAAACTAGACAAACAACAGATTTAGTGTAAAAAGCCTTCTAGTAAAGTGTGTTTTGAGGAGTGTTTTGAACGAAGACACTGAGTTTGCTAACCTAAGTTCCTCAGGTTAGGAGCTCCCCAGCTGTGGGGCTTTAACAGAAAATGCCCCGTTTCCTTTTGGAACAACACGAGCTGTGGGAACAGTTAGGAAGGTCCTACCTGAGGAGCGCAGGCAGCGGCTAGGCTCATAGGGCGTAAGTAAATCTATACTGTATGTTGGAGCGAGGCCATGTAGGGCTTTAAAGGGAATTAGTAAGAGTTCAAAATGATTCTATACTTAACAGGTAGCCTGTGTAGCGTTGCAAGGAGGGGAGTTATGTAGTTTTGTCTCTTTGAATCAGTCAAAAGTCTGGCAGCCGAGTTTTGAACGAGTGAGTTGGAGACAGGAAATGGCCTTTTGGCTGAGCCCTGAGCACAGGGAATTACAGTGATCCAGACGTAATGAGATAAAAGCATGAATGACTTTTTCAAGGTCTGTAAATAAAACTTGTGTTCTGGTCTTCACTATGCTTTCATCCTGTGACATTATACGTTTATTTCTTGAATAATAATTTAAACTTTAAAAATAATTTAATTTTCACTGAAATGCTGAGATATAGGCCTGCTGTAAATTTAAAAAAAGTTTTCTTACACCTGTTGAAATCAAGAAGGCCTCCATAATTCTACCTTATTGCTATGGGCTACTTCATTTGCACTTTTCTAAGTTTTAATGTTTGTCTCAATATTATATTAGTATTAAGAAACCTGTTTTTATATTTCGTACCTTTACGCATGTTTGCTCATGTCTGTGCACTTTGTTGTGTTCATGTGTCAGAGTGGTATCAATGTTCTCATTTAACTAACAGAGTGAATATGCTTATTTTTTAAAATGTTGAACTTTTCCTTACATACAACAAGCCAGAGTGTGTAGAGTCACTTTCAAACTGTTTATGGTGTAAATGTTGTCATACACTTGTATCCTGCTATTATGTGATTTCTGTCAGTTCTGTTTATCTGTTTAAATGTTACTATTCTACTGAATAAAACATGCTGACATTATGATTTGTGGTGTGACTGTTTGTTCAGCTTGTGGTCAGTTTCTCAGACAGACGCCACCTGCAACACCTGTTTCTGTAGATGACACTTTGAACACACAACACTGTTTAACTGTTAAATGTTTTCCTCCATTTAAATAAAGTAAATCATTTCAGAGGCAAGTCGTACACACGCCCTCTGCTGACTAATTTCTATCTTCACTGTATTAAACACACACACACACACACACACACACACACACACACACACACACACACACACATTTTCCCATGGACTTCCTGACAGTGTAGTTTATGGCACAAACCTGAGTTGTTTCTTCTGTGTGATTCATCTTCAAACATTTCAGGTCTTTTTTCTATGAATAAGACTGCATTAGGAAACAGACTCTATTTCTCTGGAGACACACATCACTGGAGTTTACAGATATTTGGGACTGTGAAGGCAGATAACATCACTGTTCTAACTAAACTGCTAACAGCTGATATTCAGCACGAATATTCTCAAAAGAAAACCAGGATTAAATTCAGTTTAGTCTTGTGAAACATCATCATGCGTAACTTTAAGTGACTAATGAAGTTCCTCTCATAGTGTTGGCTGCTGCTTCATGCAGACTGACATTATGGGATGGCTGAGTAAAACCTCACCTTCATCACAGCTGCAGCGGCACACACTGATGGCATATTCAATTGCAGTCCTTAAATTCAAATGGTATTCTCGAGGTGTTCCAGTCTGGTTTAAAGCCTGTCATAGCACTGAAACAGCACTTTTGAAAGTTTTTAATGATCTTTTAATCGCCACTGATGGAATTCTGCCCTTCTTATGCTCTTAGACCTGTCAGCTGCCTTTGATACAGTGAGTGGATCATAGTATCTTTATCGCTCGCCTAGAGCATCATATTGGCATAAAAGGACCTGCGTTTTAGTGGTTTAGGTCTTACTTGACTGACAGAAGCTTGTGTGTCCTCCTCCACCTTTACCTTGTGGAGTGCCTCAGGGGTCCATTCTTGGGCCTATCCTCTTTTCCCTTTATATGCTCCCCCTGGGTTCAATTCTGAGAAAACATGGCATTGCATTTCATTTTTATGCAGTTGACACACACATTGATCTGCCTTTAAAACAAAATGGCACCCTCCAGCCACTGCTGGACTGTCTTCAAGACATTAAAGCGTGGATGGCCTTAAATGTTCTAAGTTTTAATGACGAAAAGACTGAGATTCTGATATTTGGACCCAGTAGTGCCTGTGTTGGCCCCAATATGGACCTGAGCAATATAAGTCCATGGTAAAATCATACGTCAGAAACCTTGGTGTGATCATGGATAGTGGGTTTAATTTGGATAAACACATAAATTCAGTCGTCAAATCTTTTATCAACTGAGGCTTTTATCTAAGGTTAAGTCCTGCCTCTCTGTTAACAACTTTGAAAGACTCATCCATGCTTTTATTTCTATCAGTGTGGATTATTGCAGTGCCTTTTATGGCAAGAGAGAGCACATTTCTCCCGTGCTTTCCCGAGCCTTCACTGGCTCCCTGTACTTTTTAGAATTGATTTTAAAATTTTAACCTTCCTTTATAAATCTTTACATGAGCTAGGCCCCATTTATTTGTCCGATCTTTTAGTGGCACATGCACCTCCACGTGCTCTCAGGTCTGCTGACCAGTCGCTTTTAGTTGTGCCTAGATCTAGGCTAAAGCAGAAGGGAGACCGGGCCTTTTCAGTTGCAGCCCCCAAACTCTGGAAGGAGCTGCCCCTGCATGTCAGACTGCCCCCTCACTGTCCGTCTTTAAATCATGTCTTAAAACACATTTTTATTCTTTGGCTTTTAACTCTGTATGAGAGTTTGGCATTTCTGTCTGTTACCTGTTTGTGTTTCTTTTATTGTGTTGTTTTTATACTCATGATTGTTCAGCACTTTGGTTCAACAGCTGTTGTTTTAAATGTGCTTTATAAATAAATTTGATTTGATTTAAGGTTTTGAGTGCAGGAGTTTTACTTGTAATGGAGTATTTCCACTGTGTAGTTTTGGTTCTTTCACTAAAGTAAAAGATCTGAATACTTTTTTCACCCTTGATGAGCTACGCTAAACAAATCTAAAAATCTGCCTCTCAGAACTACAAGTCCCATGAGCGGGCTCGCCGTCTTACGTCATCCAACGTCGACGGTCGTTCAGTGACGTAGCGCGCAGCCGCCGGGAGAAGTTTTGAAAATAAACGTGATACTTTTCCCCACAACATTTAATGTCAGCGCTGTTTCGTTTACAACTTTCCGTCACATTTTAGCGGAACTTCTTGAAACGACGAGTTGAGCTGAGGAGCAGAACGAAGAAGAGGAGGAGGAAGCTCTTCTTCAGGTGAGTGTGTCACATTTGAAACAGTGTGAAGTTGCTAGCTGAAGCTGTTTGTGTGTCTGACATGAGGCAGCTTTCAGCCCGCACTGCTGCTCTGTAACTGACCCTAACGTTGACCACAGGGAGGGGAATGTGTGGGTTGTAACACTGAGAGAAAAGCAGGTGAACCGAAGGAAGCGGCGGGAACTGACGGTGGTTAGCTAAGTTTGCTAACTGTCACCTTCTTGCCGCGTTAGCTGAGCTCACAGCACAGAGCAGAGAGTGTCCTCTGAGCAGCAGCAGCAGCAGCAGCAGCGGTTGATGAGCAGCTGTCCTGACCAGAGGACACCTGTTGTTGTTGGTGGTGGTGGTGTGGATTCACAGCAGCAACACGGAGACATCTCCCTCTGTAATAATCTCTTTTAGTATCTGACAGCCTGCTCCGTGATGTCTCAGCGTCGAACTACACGCAGCCAACTGCGGGTAAGTATCAGGAAACTAAACTTAACAAACAGCGAGGGGATGTTTTTAAAGAGGAGACATCAATGTGTTCCTCAGCTCTGTGTTCCCAGTGGTGGAAAGTAACTGAATACATTTACTTAATATGGACAAATCATGTCCTTTAAAAAAAATCAAAAAACAAAACTTGACATAACTTATCAAGTCTGGAGTGAAATATTATTTTTTAAATATTTATTTAGATGAAAGAAATATGATTTATTGACTATTTTCATCTGCTTTCATTTCTTTAAAACTTTAAATGTGCCCTGTGTCATAAAACAGCTTTGCCCCAGACAAGAATTCACAAAGTCAAACAGTTACATATATTTAATTTTTTATTTTTATGAAAACATTGGCCTTTTAAAGATGTCAGTGAACGTTCTCCATCATCCATGTCATGGTAATCTTAAGCACTTTATCGCAGGCAACTGGACTTGCTTGAGTTTGTTGAAGACGTTTCACCTCGACGACAGCGACACTGGCAAGCTGGCTGTCATTAATCATTTATCAAGTTTCAGCAGAATCATACTGCGATTGAGCGATGAGAAGTGAAACGTTGTCAAGAAACTCAATCAAGTCCAGTTTCCTACGATATAGCACTTAAGATTACCTTTTAAAGATGTGTCCCAGATATTTGTCAACTCCATTGTAGTTCTACAAAAACATCATTTAATCAGGTATAAAAGGAGAAAGCTACATCACAGACTCTTGTCTCACTTCCTGCTTTCCTAAAAGACAGGAATGCTGCTCAAATTCTACTTTTTGATAAATGTTACTACCGGATGTGTCTCACACATAACACTTAAACTCTACAGCCCTTCTAAATCAAAACTAAATAAAAAGTATGGTTTATAAATGAGTATCTTGATCAGCATCAAGAGAACTCTTTGCACCTTTGAAAAATATAATGGCCTCTCACTACGACTCCTGTGCAATTAATAAATATATTACTTTATGTCAGCTCTGTCAGATCTGACCTTCTGACATCCATCGTGTATGCTGTTGAAGAAAAAATAAATCACCAGGAGGTTTAATAGTCAAGCTTTTAATCTTTTAAAATATATTTTACAGCTCAAGTGAAGAGTAAAATCCACCCCCCAAAAATTAAGGTTTTGTCGCAGTTCTCAAGAATGAGTGAGTGATGATACTTGAGGAGCACAAACTGGAGCTCATCACAGTTTGATTCTGCTGGAACTCAATAAATGATGACCGACAGCCGGCTTGCCAGAGTAGCTGTTCTGAACAGCTGTTAAAGCTTTAGGTGTAACAGCTGACGTGATCGGACAACGTGCCGTACAAGCTAGTTCTTCTCCAGCAAAACCCGACCCTGACATTGTTTATTGTAAAAGGAGGAAATTAAGAAATTTTATTTTGTAATTTTTGTGCAAATCACATTTATAAAAAACTCAATATTGCGAATAACTGCGACAAAACAAATCTAAAATCTAGTACTTACACATTTAATGCAAACACTGACACATGGTGCAGGTGTACACATATTTCATGTTGATTGATGGTTGTCGCATACGTGCACAGCTTTTGAAACTGACTTCTTGTTCTTCCTTCTACCCTCCTCACTCTTTTTCTCTCTTTCCTCCTTACCTGTCTCTCCTCCTTCTACTCCTCACCTTCTTCTGTCCTCCAGGCAGCGATGTCTGCCCCAGAAGAGGAACCGCCGGCCTCCGCGTCAGCCGTCCTGTCGTCTGCCCTGTCTGCTGCCGTGTCAGCTGCCATGGCGGTTGCCATGTCCGTGGATGCTAAGGCTGACCTCGCCACGCTGCTTGACGAATGGGAAGAAGCACAGCACG
The DNA here is from genome assembly GCF_011397635.1 of Epinephelus fuscoguttatus. Lineage (NCBI taxonomy): Eukaryota > Metazoa > Chordata > Actinopteri > Perciformes > Serranidae > Epinephelus > Epinephelus fuscoguttatus. The sequence continues at coordinate 439,001 of NC_064752.1, read as the reverse complement.
GCACCACAGAGCGGCTGGTGTCCATCCTCACCAAGTAAGCTTTTGAAAAGCTGTGATCTTAGTGTTTTTTTGTTTTATTGCATAAGCACAGACAGCTTTTGATGTTGGACCTCTCTGTGCACCTCTCTGTGTCTCTGTTTTTTTTTTTTTTTTTTTTACAAGGAGGTGAGTGTGTCTCATCTCTGTGTTTCCTGCAGAATTTCTGAGCTGATTGAGCGGGAGACTGGAGAGTATCACAAAGCAGACCCTGATCCGTTTGATGACCGTCATCCAGGTTATCATCTTTTATGCTTTCAAAACCATGTTTTGGTTCAAAGTCCGCATTTGTGTCCCTGATGTGATATCATAGGTCATCTTTGAGCTTTTTTGCATTGTAAATGTGCCAGTCTGGGTTTTATTGAGCTGAACTGAAGCTTCTGTTAATCTCAGTAATGAGTTGTTGAGTTTGTGACTCCTGTTTAACTGTTGCAGGACGAGCAGACCCAGACTGCATGCTGGGGCAACTCCTGAAGATGCTCTTTATGAATGATGACTTCACTAATGCGGTGAGGACTGCTGACATTTTATTGAATTGTGCAGTGTGGTTTGTGTTGGCTGTGTGCACCAAAGTATGATGGACGAGTGTGTGTATGATTCTTAAACTTGCAAGTAAATATACTTCACAATCTCTTGATCTTTTGGGGGATGTAATGATGATTTTTATTCCCTATAATGAACATATGTGTTTGGAATAAAACACATACAGTATATTCATGTATGCAACTAAGGATTATTTTCATTTTCGATTAAAGTGATGATTCTTTTGTAAAATCAAGTCTGTAAAATGTAAAAAGAATTGTGAAAAAAGGCCATCACAGATTCCTGGTGTCCAGAATGACATCTTCAAATGTCTTGCTTTATCTGACCGACAATCCTGAGAAACTAGAACCAGAGAGTGATTTGCATTTTTGCTTGACTGATAAATTATTGATAAATTATCAAAGTAGTTGCTGATAAATTTCCTGTCAGCTGACTGAATATTCAAATAATTGTTTGGGCTCTAATATTCATGTTTCTTATTAAAACAAATCAGTGTGTTTGGACAAATATCCACCTAATATTTATAATGTATTTAAGAAGCAGCAAATGGCAGGTCATTTACGATATGCAGTGACAAAGAAATAAGCAGTCAGTCTGATGGTAAGACTGAATTGCTGTTTTGTTTCACTTCATTATTTTAAAAATATTCGGACAGATTTCTGAAATTAAATAACTTTAATATAATAAGCATAATCTCAGTGTGACGATTTCTTTGTTTATATTTGTCAGTGACTAAAGTTGTGTTGCTTTGATGTGTTGCAGCTGATGGACACGTATATAATGACGAGCAGAGAGCTGAGCCTCAACACAGCCGCCTGTCGTCTGCTGCAGAACATCATGCCGGGCCTGGAGACCGCCGTTGTCTTCCAGGAGAAGGTAAAACCTAAAACATTTTACTATAGACTCGTGTGTCAAAGATGGCTTGGCTTTGTTAGACAGTGCACAGTGAAAGAGAATAAAAACATCAGTAGAGTAAAGCAGGTGGCGTAAGGATTTTTGCAGCATGTCTTGACTAGTAGTGCTGCAAGAAAGTAAGGAATAATGCATGAAAGCAGCAGTGACTTGTTAGATAAATACTGCAGTTTTATGGAATCCAGTTTAACTTCTTAAGCCATCAGGATGCTCAAGGTGTCAGTTGTCCGTAAGAAGTCTCAGACAAGTGTTTCATTCGAACACAGTAATCTATTTTAAGTTTATTTTCATTTTGAGGTGACAGTAAAAATGCTACAGCAAAGTGTTAGTAATGCTTCTCCACTGTGCCTCTGATCACCAGTGAATGAGTCCGCTCCACTCTGTTGTGTGTGTTTGACAGGAAGGTCTGGTGGAGAAGCTGTTCTCTTGGGCTCGTGAAGCGGAGCGGCCGCTGTGCATCTACGCCACGGGCCTGCTGGCCCGAGCCATGAGCAACCAGGAGGTGGCAGCCAGCTATAGAGAGGAGAACGCTCTGCTGGTGCGTCCCCCCCCCCTCTCACACACACACACACACACACACACACTCATTCAGCGCACCACCCCACCTTTTTCCAAATACTGTGTTCACCCCAAGTTTAAGTTTGCATATCAGCTGCTGCTGATGTCTGGAAAGTTTTCACACCAAATTCTTTATTTACTAAAAGTTTTCCTGTTCTCATGGAGGATGTTAGAGTCCAACTGAAATTAAATGGCAGGTTTTTTGCCTTCTACAGCATCTGCTCTGTAAATCACACATTTCTCCTTTGATAGAAAATAATCTTTAATTAGGATTTTTTAAATTGAGAAACAGGCTCCAGAATAAACACTTGTCAAGCACCAAATGTGGGTAGATTTTTCATTTGGCAAGTAAATCTTGGGAGGCTGTTTGCTAAAGCTGCACGATATGCAAACAAATCCTATTGTGATTATTCTGACAGATATTTGAATTGCAAAATGAGTTGTGAATGGTCATTTTTCATTTCATCTTCATGAAAAGGGAAAAAATGATGATGATGTGGTACCAAAGAAGCATGTTCTCTTACATCTGGAACATGACTTGTAGGCTAGTGCATCTGTGTAGCACCACACTGCTTCATTTGTAAAGGTTTAGGACACATTTTACCTTTATTAAAAAATTGCAGCTCCTGCCTTTGGGATATTGCACTTGGTCATGTTGTATTTTCAGTAATATTGTGATTATGTGCAGCCCTACTGTTCGCCACACTGGCGGATAAATGTTGTACCAAAATAGTCATGTTATAAAAAACTATGCCGAGAGTCTGTATCGTGTTTTGGTGTCATTTAGAGGCAAACTGCTCTGCTGACAAAAATTACGAAGCAAACATATGTCGTGCCCTTTTTTATCCCGTCTCCCCAAAAAGGAGAAATTTATTGATGGAGGAGTTGTTAACATTTATAAATGTAGCAGAGTTAGCTGTGGCAACAAGATTATTAGCTTAAAATAACCACCAACCACAGTCTTGAAAAATTTCTTATGACTCCAATAACATCACTTGTTTCCTCTGAACATCCAGGTGCCGATCATGATTCAGCGCCTGCACGAGCTGCAAACTGCAGAGGCCAAGTGTCACTATAGTCCCGCCAAGACGCCCCAGAATCTACCTCAGGACTCTCAGGTTGAAGCCACTCAAACCTCAAGCATCTCAACAGACCAGCAGGACAAGACGGAGGGGGAGGATGTGGGAGAGGAGGGAGAGAGAAAAGAGAGAGACGGAGAGAGCAGCAGGTCGGTGTCAAAGGCCACTTCCAAACCTTTGTCACTGCTCTGTTCGGCCCAGAAGAACAGCGGCTCGAGCAGCAGCTCCACACGACTGCTTCCAGACTTTGTTTACCAAGCGAGGCCAGACTCTGCCTCCAGGGAGACGGACGACAGGCAGGGAGGAAGAGGAGGACAAGGAGGGAGGAGACGGGCGGTGAAGGAGAATGGGAGAAAGGCTAAGCAGAAACTAAACTTCACCTCCTCCTCCGGCAAGACTGAGGAGGAGGAGGTGGAGAGAAACGACTCTAGCGAGCAGCCGGCCAGCAGCACCTCCTGGTCTGAGATGAGCTCCATGGTGATCGGCTCCGACTACAGCCTCTCACCTCTGAGCCCGGCCATGGAGCAGAGGCTCATCCTGCAGTATCTGACGCCGCTCGGAGATTACCAGGAGGTGAGACGAACAAAAACAACACGCCAGATAATACACACAACAACACCAGTAGTTAAAATGAATCCTATGTGTTTGTGCATGAAAATGTTTTTCTCCATAACCAGTATAGATGTGTTTGTCCTCAGACAGCAGAGGGCTCTTTGATTGTCTTCAGCCCTCCATATTTTAATCCCTAATTTTATTGACACTCAGTTTTCCTAAATCAACTGAAAGGTCAATGATCTTTCTCTCTGTGCTCTTCAGTTGCTCGCCGTCTTCATGCAGCTGGACACCCGGTCGCTGCTGATGAACTACATCGACCTCAGGCAGACCAAAAATGTCCAGCTCACCTTTGATGCCCTCCTGGTAAGACTCCTTAAAAGCCCCAAAACGAGTAATGCAGTTTTATTTACATTTTAATTCTAACACAATTAAGTAACACAATTAATACAAGTAAACTCTGTTTTTTATATTAAAAGACAAATTAAACTCTCACACAGAGGCGGTGATAGGACGGAAATCTTATATCCTCTAAGAAATCCCATGTCCCATCTGCATGTCTGTGTAAGGTTTTATTAGATGATTATGTTATGTTAAACAGCTGCTGTATTTGCTGTGTTAAAGTGATTTACTCATATCACCTATAGTTTGAAAGCTACGCTCCTTGCGGTTCAGTTGATGTGGACCATTTCAAGATACACCCACCACAGCAGGTTCAATAAACGCTTCTGTCAGAGAAACCGCAATCAAATAAACAGTTATTACTCTCCTATGAAGCGTTATTGTAATTCACAGACTGACATTATGCTAACAGAAACTTTCCTCATACACTTCCAAAGGTCCAGACGATCTAAATCCAGCAAACTATTTAGACCAAACACATTATTACATCCGTAGATACCCACACACTGCAGCTGCATCATTTTGATTCCTTAGTGTCACATTAGTAGCTCAACTCCTGACATTTTCATTGACACTTCACTTGAGCCAATAGGAGCGTCTGTGTTGAAGGAAGTGCCCACCCTACTTTTTGTGGCCTTACAGCCAATCATTGGCCAGCGATTGGCCCGATGGCTTTTGCGTCTTGTAGTCGGTGACACTCCTCGCTGCCACAGGAGTTTTTAACCCCTTATTGTCTTCACAGACTGTTATAAATGAATATAAATGTTAAACAAATCTCTCCGATTGTTGTTTCAAGAAGTATTTCTTATCAATTTAGGTTTTCTAGAAGTGTTTTCATGAACAGTAAGCTCCTAAATTGACATTTCTGTCTGTGTTAACTTGTTTAACTCATATTCATGCATTCAGTACATTATTTTGTCGTCCTTTTTTTGAAAAGCGCCTGGACAAAACCTCAGAAAAACATGTGTAAAATGTTTATTTTTGATGATATTGTTATCTAGTTTGAATCTGGACTAGGTGAGACTTCATGCTATGGTCCCATTGTGTTTCCTAGATAATACCGCTCAGTTCAAGTCACCTGCAGTATCTTTTTTTTCAAGACAATATTCAGACGAAATAAAAAAATAAAACATTTAATCTAGTATGTTGAAACCTAACTGGATGACAGAAGCACTTACAGTGATTCTGACTAATGGGGAAAACAGAGTGTTACCTTTCAAATGAGATGATGAATGTGTATGTACTAAAAATGTAACAAGAACAGTTGTATGTTTACTTCAGGTATGCCTTGGATAGGTGTTTTTTATCACCTTAACAGTATATGTCAGTACACAGTAATTGTTGTGTAAATTCAATCAGAAATGATTTAGAATAACCATAGCGTACTTCATAACATTTTATTTTCTTCTTTTATTTGCAACTTCCATAAAAACAAAACAAAAAACTGCATCACATGAAAGAACACTTGATTTAAACACTAAAGGCTCAAACCCATGAAGCTAAAGGCTTTCAAAATGAAAGCTTTCAGGTTCCCGAGAACAATAATTTTAAGTGTTACAGGTTTTTTTAGTTACAACCTCACTCTCTGCTGAAAATCACGTTACCTTGTGAGCTGAATTCATGAGATCACGTGAAAGTCCAGCCCTGATTTGCTCCTTAGTCTGCCCCGTGTAGCTCCTGCAGTTGAAACAGTATTGTCAAATCTCTACCTGTGGACACATTTCTGCCCTGGCATGCTATATACCGTCATTTCATCCAACCCTGTCATCACACAGTGAAAATTCTGCCCTCAGCATTTTTAAATGTAAATTCCCTGAACATTTTATTGGTTTGTTTACATCAATTTACTAAAAACTTCAGTAAAAAGGTCTGTATTTTCTGTTAGAGACACAGCATACTCTATTTTTCCTTTACAAACCAAACCTCTTAATTGTTTTTGGAAATATAGTAATTTAAAAGATGACACACGAGTAATGATTCAGCCTTGAAGCAGCCAAGCAGTTGTTTCTGCAGCTAGTCACCCAGCCTGCAGCCTGCAGCCTCTCCCCACAGAGGAGTGTTTCTGTGTGTAAAGGATAAGATAAACTGTGGTGGGTGGAGTGCTGCTGTTCTCACTAGTGTCTCATTTACACCACCAGGTTGTGGTTTGACAAATGTGTTTTGTGGTAGCAGGATATCAGCAGGTCTTAAAGTCTTAAAAAAACACAGAATTCAGCTCACTCAAAAAGAATAAAAAAAATCTTTCCATATACAAACAATATTTTTCTCGCTTGCCGCACATTACAGTAACATTACCAACACACTTTGTGTGTGACTGTGGGCTGACAGGAGACGTTATACACCTTTAAACTCATGGTGCGGTTGTTGTGACAGTGAACTGAGCTGCAGGAGGCTGTTTGAGTACTGCACCATCAGACCTGCAGCAAATACTGTCACTACTGTCACCTACAGGAACATCAGGTCACAGCTACATCAGCTTGTAATGATGAGTCCATTTTAACAACTTTGATTAACTGAAGTCAGTCATTACCAATTAAACCAGCCATCCACAAGAGCCATTTGATTAATTATATTTCCAGAAAGTATTGTTACATACAGTTTGACGGTACTAATAAGAATGTCAAGAAATTCATGCACTTATTGAGTAATTATAGTTTTTTTCCTTGGTACTGATTTGCTGTCATTCTTTGACAAGTATCACAGTGAAAAACAGGCAGTTGCATTTTATATAGTTTTAGATAGGTCTTAAAAAGTCTTAAATTTAACTGACTGTGGAATCTCTGATAAGGGAAGCTAACTGTGAATAGTGAAGGGACAACACACATAGTCATATCAACAGACATTTTAGGGTACTACAGCGTTTGATGGCCACAGGCTCTAACCCTTACAGCAGTCCACGTAATGGCCAAACACATCTTTTTTGGTGTGAACAAATTTAAAAAGCCTTGTACAGAAACATGCTTTCACTGACTTCAAATGTTTCCTCAGTGGGACCTGATTAGTTGTATGATGTGTTAAACTGCCTCTTTATTGATTCAGATTTGTTGGTTTAAAATCAGATTTCTCAATCGTGTTTTTTCCAAAATGAACAAATGAGTACAGTAAGCTATGCACATTTTCTACATTATTCATGAACTGAGTATCTCTTCTTTGTGTCTTTAGTATCTCGCCTCGTTGCTCCTCCATAAGAAGTTTGCAGCAGAGTTCATCGCTCAAGGAGGAGTGCAGAAGCTGCTGGAGATCCCGCGGCCTTCGATGGCTGCAACTGGAGTTTCACTCTGCTTGTACTACCTGGCATACAATCATGATGCTATGGAGAGGGTACGGTTCACACACAGACGAGAGATGAACACATACACAGCTAGTCTGAGTATTAGACCTTCAGTTAAAGATGATCTTGTAGAGCAAAACTGCTGTTTTCTTTAAGCATTTAATTTAAAGTTAAGGGGATTTTTAGTGAAGGTTAGAGTGACTGTTGCTGGAACAAATAATTAGTCAAGCAGTTTATCAACAGACAAAAAAAGATAAATCAAGATTATGATCATGGTAATAAAAAAAAAAAATTTACCGGATGCATCTTCACACATGTTAAGGTTTATCTGATTTTGTGTGTGTTTTGTAGGTGTGCACACTCCCAGACAGCGTGCTGTCAGACATGGTGTCCTACGCTCTGTGGCTGCTGGAGTCGTCCCACGCCTCAGGCGTCTGCCACGCGACCATGTTCTTCTCCATCTCCTTCTCCTTCAGAGCGGTGCTGCAGCTCTTCGACCACCAGGACGGCCTGCGCAGGCTGGTCAACCTGGTCAGTGTGAAATCTTTCAGCTTATGTTGCCTCAAAGGCTTGCTGTGCAGGATTAAAAAGACAGTATACAGACTCATACAAAAGTAATCCCTCTCAATCATAACTTACGACCCACTAGAAGTGTGCGGTTGTGTATTTGTCTGCATGTCTGCGTGTAGCCCACAGCCGATAACAGCACTCACATGAGGTCAGGAAAAAAAACACAAATACAGTGAGGTGAAATGCCAAGCGAAAGATACCTCGGAGTGACACTGGACAATAGACTCAGTTTCAACCAGCGCACTGATGACATCAGAAAAGGAGAAACTATCAGCCATCTGCAAGTGTAAAGGAATATATGATGCCCTCCGTCTGTTCCTTCTGTTGTACCAGAGCATTATTCAGCCAGTCCTTCTGCAGTGTTCCACCTGCTTCTCTAACATGTTATCAGTTATTAACAGGGCCAAACTCACACATCACCATCACCACTGCCAGGATAATTCTCCCCACACTCAGCCTCACAGAGTTAAACATCAGGGCCATTGCACGCATCGCTGCCTCAGTAGAACAGGACATCTCACACTCACTCAATCACCACCTCACCCCACTGCCCTCCTGGCACAGGTACAGAGCTCAGAGGTGCAGAAGGGCTCGCTTTTGGACAAGTCTGATCCCTGCAGCCATATCTGCCTTAATCTGTGTGCTCTTGTCAATGTAATTACTGTGATGTTGTGTTTCTACTGTTGTCTGATAATGTATAGTACTGGTTAGAAGAATCTCCCCACTGGGACAATAAAGCCTAGTCTTTCTGTTGGATAGCTGGTGATTAGCTTAGTTAGCTTGCTAAAGTATCCACTTCTCTATCACAGCAAATGTCTTGTTTCAACAATAGTACAGTAGCTTGCAGTGTAGGGAGGAGGAGCTAAGTTCGAACGTTGTGTTTAGAAACAGTAATCAATAATTCCTGCAGCCTCTACCTTTAATAATTTAAATGTGGAGCAGGTTACATTTTGAATACGAGTATATTATTGGTGTATTACCTGTGGTTCCTGTTATAAAAGTCTTAACCGTCCCCTTGTCTTCCTGTAGATCAGTACTCTGGAGATCCTTAACACAGAGAATGAGGTGTCCATAATGAGTGATGATCAGGTTTTCTCCAACCGACAGACAGCCAAACACACCTGCATGGCCCTGCGCAGGTACTGTAATGAATGGATGGATGATTAAAATTTAAAAAATCCAACACCAGTACCAATACCAGTGCCCTTACAGTGATACCGATACCATGGCTTCATTCAATAGCCATAATGTGAACGGAGTAGTGTGTAGTATAGCCATACTTTTAAACCCTTTGGTGGCATCTTGGCACGCTGAGCTGCAAACTCTGTCAATACACCACGCCGCACACACAGCACAGCAAAAGCGCTAACTGTTAGCACCATACAGCTAATGCTCCCTGACAGTCATTAAGGGGTTCAACAATAGAGTTAGAGTTTTGTTGTCTGTGTGTATTTGTTTGTTGGGAACATTAATAACTTGGGTTGGATATTAGCTGCTGCTGCTGTGTTAAGGCGTGCTGACCAGGCAGGCGTTGATTTGACCGTTCACCAGTAGGAGAGCAGCTCCGGAAACGGCAGCAACAGAAAGTTCGGTGATCTGGCACGGAGTAGGGATGGTCTAGAATGTTTCGATACCACTTGGTACTGCGTTATTTCGTCTATGTCTTCTATCTACCTTGGGCTGGGTAACAGGCACTGATACTAGACCATTAATATTAGACCATTATCTAACAGTAGCTAGGCAGATGTAGCCGTTACATACGTCTGACTAACTGAGTGATAGAAAGTTTTAAGAAGCAACGTCACAAAACACAACTTCAGAGATCTTTTATGTTATAATGGCAAGTAAAAAAATATTTTTTGTTTAATATGAAGTCCAGGTAATTAATGGCAAACACTGGAAGGTGGTCACTTGATATGAACATATATAACGAAATGTTGTATATAGTTTAATGTAGCGTAATGTTAAAGGTCCAGTGTGTAGGATTTAGAGGGATATACTGGCAGAAATGGAATATGATAAATATGTTTTCTTCAGTGGCGATGTCCCCTTTACCTGAAGATAAGAATCATTCGTGTTTCATTACCTTAGAATGTGTCATTTATATCCATGTAGGGAGCAGGTCATTGTCTGTGGAGATTTGCAGACAATTAGACTAAAACCTCCGGAACAATGAACACTGAAGGAATTCTCACTGAGAGAAGTCGGTTGTGCTCTGCAGTCGCCACTGCTTGATATCACAAATCCCCCTAAACTTAAATTCCCAGCAATAACTAAATGAATAGATCTGGATTATTAGTCTTTTATTTACTTCTTGCAGATGTTATAAAAGGATTTAAAGTCTTCCCTGACACAACATGCAGACACACTGCAGTTGCTTTGAAGAACTACATCAGAGATATATAACTGTACCTACTCGTTGTACCTGCAGCTGTAAGCATGTTTAAGCACCGATGTATTTACAGGTACATAGAATATCACGGAGCACTGATGAATCATTGATGTGTTCAGGTACTTTGAGGCCCACCTGGCAGTAAAGGCTGAACAGGTCAAACAGTCTCTGCACTCGTCAGATGGAGGCATCATTGTTCCCCAGCAGCCATTTTATAAGGTATCTGGTTCATTTATCATCATCCTGTGTGTACAGAAATGTGCAAAAGGAACTGATAAACCTCATAATGAACACAGTGTGTTGATCTTCTGACATATAAACCCCGTACTGTATGTACGTGTGTGTGGCTTCTCATTTCTAGGCGTATACGTACACCAGAGAGCAGATTATTGAGATGATGGAGTTTCTCATCGAGTGTGGGCCGCCACAGCTCCACTGGGAACCAGTAGAGGTTTTCTACAAACTGTCCTGTGTCCCTTTAATGCTGCAGCTCATATCTACAGCTTGTGACTGGAGGACTTACTATGGCAGGTAAAGTTGCATGCACGCTTAGTAGTAGTAATAATCATGGGAAGGTCACTTAAGGTAAAGCAAAGAAATGTTATGAAGGTATATCTCCGTTCACTTTATAAATATCACACAGCATTCAGATACAGGAATAAAATAACTGCACCCTTTTTCTTCACTTTCTGTGTTCCTCTCCTTGTATCTGTCTGTCTGTGCAGGAGTGACACTGTGCGTTATGCTTTGGACATCCTGGCCATCCTGATGGTGGTTCCTAAAGTGCAGTTGGTGCTGGCGGACACTGTGGAGGTTCTGGATGAAGCCAGGTCGCCTGTCTCCACTGTGGGTCAGTAGAACGGTTCCCTAAGAAATTCATCCCGTGCATCTTCTGTCCTGGATGTGCATCGATGTGTGTCTTGTGTCCGCTGCAGGTATGAGCATCATTCTGGGTGTCGCTGAGGGCGAGGTGTTCGTCAACGATGCTGAGATCCAGAAGTCAGCTCTACAGGTGAGCAGATGAATTCGTTCAGTAACTGACACTGTTTGTAAGCTGCGCAAGTGGCATGGCGATGTCAGTTCAGACTGAAACTATTGGTTGGATTGCCATGAACTTTTGTTGACACATTCATGTTTCCCAGAGGATCATTCATACCAACTATGGTGATCCTCTGACTTTGCCTCTAGCGCCACCAGCAGGTAACATTTGCGGTTTTCAGTGACATGTCCTGATGAAGTTTGGTACAGACATTCATGTTCTTCTCATTATGATTTCTAATAACTCTTAGTGCCATAATCAGGTCCAAATTATAATTTGTCTAATTCTTTGGTTTATGTTTAAATTCCTCCCAAACTAATAAGATTCATACAAGAGAAAATGAATTGCTTCTCTCGACATAGTAAGCAGTAACCACACTAACAAAGCTTCATGGTTTCACCTAATAACAGTGTTCTTATCAGTAAAATCCTCACTGATAAACAAGAACTCTGTAGGAACATGGCACAGATACTATTATCAGTTGATTTAACTTATTCCATTAGTTTATTAAATGAAACTATTTCAGAGAAATACACACACAAGCATGACAGTCATCAGTTTGTGCAGCAGTCTAACTCAGATTCTTCTCCCCTGTCCCACCCCAGGTGATAATAAACTGTGTATGCGCTCCAGACCAGAGCCTGAACACTGTGGGTGCTTTTGCTGTCACCCCCCTTAGGCCGTCCCTCCACCCCCAGCAGCCCCCCGCTCCCCACAACAGAGTGCTGGCTCACATGTGGCAACTGGTGCAGAACAACAATGGTATAAAGGTACGAATGAAAGGAGCTATAACACAGATAATAAAAGTATGTCGGCCCCCAGTGTCACTGACCGTCCCTCACTCCCATACCTGTCCCCCCCAGGTGCTTCTGTCCCTGCTGTCGGTGAAGATGCCCATCACAGACGCAGACCTGATCCGTGCCCTGGCCTGCAAGTCTCTGGTTGGACTCTCTCGCAGCTCAGCGATCAGACAAATCATCAGCAAGCTGCCGCTCTTCACAAGCAGCCACATTCAACAGGTCAGCACAGGATGACAAAATAACAAACACAAGTGCATGGAGAACATCGTGCTGTGTTCTGAAAAGTACAGCAAACATCTGTCAGTCGGTCCATCACTTCGGTCTAAACTTAAATATCTGATAATTCTCAGATGGATTGAAATGAAGTTTAATGCAGACATTCATGTTCTCCTCAGGATGATATGTAATTACTTTGGTGCTCCTATTTTTATCTAGTGCCATCTAATCATAGGTTCTAAATTAAATTTGTCCAATAGTATTTTTAAAAAGAGTTCTTAAAGGATCTGTCTACGACATTCAGAGTATTAAAGGTCCAGTGTGTAGGATTTAGGGGAATCTATTGGCAGAAATGGGATAAAATATTCATAACTGTGCTTTCATTAGTTTATAATCACCTAAAAATAAGACTCATGTTTTTGGTACCTTAGAAGGAGGCAATTATATCTACACATGGAGAGGATCCTCTTTTATGGAGTCTGCCATGTTGGTCTACAGTAGCCTAGAACGGACAAACCACACACTGGCTCTAGATAGGGCCATTTGCCTTTCCATGTTGGCCACCTCAGTTCTCCCATATGTTTGCCAGTGGGAGAGGTTAAACTTGGTTGTCATCTGTAAATCTGCAAATAATTGCTATGTAAAGATGAAGTGGAGTAATGGCACCCTGAGCAGAAAATGAAGTCACGCAACCTCTGCGTGTTGTAATCTGAGCTTCTCTGTTTTTTGTTGTGGTTGACTGTCTGGTGCCTGCTCTGCACTGTGCTCATATGGTGGTTTCTCTCTGGTAACTGCCCAGGTTAACACCGTTAGCTGTTGCTATTGTTAGCAACGGCTAACGGTGCTCTTGCTGCTAGCCGCCGGCTAATTTTGAGAGCTGCGTGCAGGCAACCTGAGTCAGACACTGAATTATAGATATGCTCCGTATGTTGTATACAGCTCCTTTAACATGCACACTTTCATTTTTACCCACTTTCATAAACTACTTCACTTACTTAAGTTGAAAAATCTGCCACACGTGATTCACTATTTAGTGCAGATCTGGATGGAGAGGTTTGTGTTTACTGTTGTCCAGTTTCTTCTCATATTTAAAAAGCATTCATGTTTCAGCTCATCAGACAGCGATAACTGTGGAATATAACCCACACCATACCAAGACATACCACTCCTTATCATCCTCCAGCACTCATCTTTGTATTTATTTTTATCTTTACCCCCTAGCTGATGAAGGAGCCAGTGCTGCAGGACAAACGGAGCGAGCACGTCCGTTTTTGCCGATATGCCGCCGAGCTGACTGAGCGAGTGTCTGGAAAGCCTCTCCTCATGGGAACCGACGTCTCATTGGCTCGTCTGCAGAGGGCTAGTGTGGTCGCACAGTCTCGGATCACTTTCTCTGAGAAGGAACTCCTCATGCTGATCAGAAACCACCTCGTTGCAAAAGGGCTCCATGACACAGCGAACACGCTTGTGAAAGAGGCGAACTTGTCCCTCTCATCCCTCTGTCCGAACTCTTCCTCCTGTGTCACCCCACCCTCCTCATCCCCAATGATTCCCAGGACTTGCCGGTCAGCTGGCGGGATCGCAGCTCGTTTTGCCAGCCCTGTTGGATCCTCCCCTGTGTCCTCTATAGCTGTAGCCTCCTCCACCACTCCCACTTCCTCTCGTTCCCTTGCTGTTCCTCACCCTTCATGCTCCTCTTCGTCTACTTCCACCCTCCCTCCTCCTCCTCATCCCACATGTCATGGGCAGGGCTCACATCTGGTTGGCCGGATTTTATTCACACGGGAACGCCCGCCTGCCCCTTGCAACTCAGGAAAAAAATTTCGTGCGCTGAAGCAGAAGTCTGACCACGGTGCTTTCATACAGGTCAGTGATGCAATTTGTTTATTAATCTTTTCCTATATATTTATTAATTACAGTGTAAATTGTTAATCGTCTAGTGGATTAAAACAATATTAAACAACAATTTTTATAACCACTCAACCATTACGATAATTTGTCATGCAAAATGCAACACTTAGTCCAGTTCTCTGTTTCCTCTGTTTTATATCATTATAAATTCGGACTGTTAAAAGTTATAACTTGAGCTTACAATAAGTTGTCTTTGGCTCTGAGAATGTGTGCTGAACATTTACACTATTTTTATGCCTCGTGGTCATTTTTTCAGACTCCAGCCATGAAGAAGCAGCTAGAGCGACACCTTCCTTCCCCCCCGACCCTCGACAGCATCATCACAGAGTACCTTAGGGAGCAGCACGCTCGCTGCCCCAATCCTGTCACCACCTGTCCTCCCTTCTCCCTCTTCAACCCCCACCGATGCCCCGAGCCCAAGCAGAGGCGACAGGCATCGCCCAACTTCACTGCCCGCCTGGGGAGCAGGGTGCTGTACCCGAAGTATGGAGGAGTGGACAGAGGGTGTCTGGACAGACATCTGATATTTAGCAGGTAATGGATAAACTCAGAGGTACAAATACCTAATGGCTTTGGTACACTGCTTGTTTTGGGATTGTTTAATCTTTCAGTGCAGGTTATTTAAACCTAGGTAAAATTTGTCAGTTTTAAAAAATATTGTGAGTCCTGTTGATTCTCTTCTGGTCTCTGTGTCTCCTTTTTTTAAAAAAAACAACAAAAAACGTCTGTTTAGGTTTCGTCCAATGTCAGTCTTCCACGAGGGCGACGGAGACGAGAGTGGTTTCACCTGTTGTGCCTTCTCAGCCCGTGAGCGTTTCCTGATGCTGGGGACCTGCTCTGGTCACCTCAAATTCTATAATGTTTTCTCTGGAGAGGAGGAGGCCAACTACACCTGCCACACATCGGCCATCACACACCTCGAACCCTCCAGGGTATGTTTACACTTCAAAACACCTGCAGTCATGTTTGTTGACAGGCTGAGAGCAAATCAAATAATGTAGTTTGTCATTAAATAAAATGACGATGTGTAACTTGAAACGTAACACGTTTTGTGTAGAATTTTGTAAACTTCTTTGATTTTAAATTAAAAAGTGCATATTAAAGTGGTCATTATGTGTTTCTCAGGATGGGAAATTGCTGCTCACCTCTGCTTCTTGGAGTGTCCCTTTATCGGCCCTCTGGAGTATGGATGGCGTCTTTAGCATGAAGTAAAACTCTCTCTCTCTCACACACACACACACACACACACACACGCACACTCTCACAGTGTTATCTTGAGACATGACCTTAGAGTCCATTGTTTCACTTGATGTATGGCAGGCATGTCCAAAGTCCGGCACAGGGGCTAATCATGGACCATGGACTGAGTTTTGAACAGCCCTTGGCTTGTCTCTCAAAATGCACTGTATGTGGCCCGATTGGTTAATCAAGCATCTCTTTGCATTTTTCCTGCTCATGATGGCAGGACTATTAAACCATTAGACATGCACCAAGAAAGAACTATGCAGGCAGACCTAATGTTTGTTAAACTGATGGTAAAGAAGCAAGTGGAAGGTTACCTGACAGCAAATGTTTCCTGCTAGGTAGCCGATATGACAGCAATGGCTGCTGCTGTCAGGAGTGGTGCAAAGTTGAATACTTTTTCACTGAAGAAACAGTTGCGTCCCATTTGTATGTGATTTATTTAAAAGCCCATAGTAGGCAAGAATTAGCTAGCACCCAAGGATTCTTTTACATTATCTAATCCAGCCTCCATTCAAAAAAGTTCGGACACCCCTGGTGTGTGGACTTAAGTGTTTGTTTTCTGTCTCAGGAACTCGTTTGTAGACGACCACTACGTGGAGTTCAGTAAACACTCTCAGGACAGAGTCATCGGCACCAAGGACCAAGTTGCACACGTATGTCACCCAAAATGTTCTGCCATGACTTAATTCCACTGAACAGACATTTTCTCTTGAGTTTACTGCTCTTAAACATCACATTCTCTTATGTTAGTAATTAGTAGACATTTCTCCTTCATCTCTGCCTCCATTTTCTTCTTCTCCTTTCTTTTTCTGCTTCCATGCAAATCATAAAATCATCAATCATGTGCTGCAGATCTACGACATCCAGACAGGTCAGAAGACTTTAACCCTCAATGAACCCGCCCTGGCCAATAACTACAAAAGGAACTGTGCCACCTTCAACCCCACTGACGACCTGGTGCTGAATGACGGGGTGCTGTGGGACGTGCGGGAGTCACGGGCCATCCATAAGTTTGACAAGTTCAACATGAACATCAGCGGGGTTTTCCATCCCAACGGCCTGGAGGTCATCGTCAACACTGAGATTGTATCCTCTGATCTGATCCAAGGTTTTTATTCTCTAAACTGCTCTTTTAACATGATGATCCAAAGTGACATAAATACACAAGCTTTGCACCTCTGATGATTGTGCAGCCATGTTAACGTTTGTAAACGCACATAAAGCTCAGTGACAAAAACTGCACGAGACTTAAACATTTGAGAACAACTCTTGGTGTGTTAGCGGGTCGTCTGTTTGTCTGTGGGCCTAATTGTTTAAATGAAATCTACATTTAAAGGAAGACGTTGACAAAAATGGTTATTTTCTTTCTTGCCCTGAGCTAGCTGAGAAGATTGGTACAATTCTGATGTCTGTAAGTTCAATATGAAGCCACCAGCAGCCAGTTAGCTTAGCTTAGCATAAAGACTGGAAACGGGGAAACTGCTAGCCTTACGTCATCTAAATGAAACAAAATCCACATTTAAAACTCACTGATTAAGTTGTTTTGTCTTGTGTGATTAATCTGTACAGAAAATGAAGTGTGAATATGATATGTTACAGATTTACGAGGGGTTGTGTGTGTTTCTCTACTGTACTGTCAAACTATTCCTTTAAGTCTTAATGTTTAAACTTCAAGCTCACTTCAGACTAAAGATTCCTGACTAGACCAGTTGAAAGTTGAAGTGTCTTGCAATGCGCCAGTCTGCAGCGTTCTTAAAACTTGCCAGTTTACACCAATCCGACCAGACGAGAGGGGGTATCTGTGTATTATCTGAGTAATGTTGATCTCATATACTGCATATTTTCCTCATGTTGTGCAGTCGCACTGAGCATCAAGAGGTGCAGGGAGCCAGCCAGTTTGTATCTGCACTGTTCTATTTGTCAGCCTTGACAGCAGGTGTCAGTGGGACCTGAGGACCTTCCACCTCCTGCACACTGTCCCCGCCCTGGACCAGTGCAGACTGGTCTTCAACAGCAACGCCACCATTATGTACGGAGGTACGGGCTCTTCGTCTAAATTGTTCCAAACTGATCCTTTTGAGCAACATGTGTGTGTCTCACTTATCACTGACATGTTATGGCCTATTACCCTCCAACACACACGTGTTTGTACAGCAATGCTGCAAGCCGATGATGAGGATGATGCCATGGACCAGCAGATGAAGAGTCCCTTCGGCTCGTCCTTCAGAACCTTCGATGCTACAGACTACAAGCCCATTGGTAGGTTGCACTTCCTGTTTATTTCAGTCTTAAGTCTTATTGCTCGACAACAGTACATGTAATTTTCAGCACTCTGAAGTGACATTAATGAGCTGTACACTGGTTTTCCAGGCTCTAAATGAAGCACATGTGGTACCTCAGTTATGACCCTCTGAACCTTTCATAACTTTTTTTTAACAGGAAACATAGATGGTGCGCCCCTACAGTATGTGTGGGATTCCAAAATGTCTGTTTTTGATAACTGTTGGTTTGGATCTTGACATGAAATTTCTTGATTAGAATAATTTGTTGTTAAGTTTCTGTTGTTTTTATGTTGCAGTTCTTGTTGTACGGTGACTTTTTATTTCCTCTTGGTTTTAGTTAAAAACTCAGAACTCGGTTTTGTTTGTGTTTTTCAGCCACAGTGGACGTGAAGAGAAACATCTTTGACCTGTGCACCGACTCCAAAGACTGCTACCTGGCTGTCATTGAGGTACTTTTGCTTGACTTTACGCCTCAGACTTAACAGTGTTCACGTTCAAATTAGCCTGAGCAGTGCTATCTGATAATGATATGGTATCTAATAACAACCATTATGGTCTTTCTCATAAGTAAAACTGAGCTTAACTCTTTGACACCAGTCTCAGCTTCAAGACTTTATATTCTTGTGTGCCACTCAGTGTGTTTACATGACATTAGAGGAAATCGATTTATTGTGTTAGTCCGACTTTTAGTAAACACTTAAAAATACATCTAAACATGTTAGTCTGACTGAAAGTGTACTGAATCGAATTTCTCAAAGTCTGGCTAACACACTCAGATCATGTGACTCCTGCATGTATACGGTCAATCAGACCCAAACTGGCCGAGGCGCTCTGAGCATGCTCCACAGTTTCCGCCCCGGGCTTTGACCCGGAAGTCCAAGAGGCATTAAATGTGTAAGAGAAGAAGAAGCCGGTAACAACATGGAGAAATCTGCATCCAGAGCCGTGACTTTTTGGACGGACCAAATGTACAGAGCTGTAAAGTTGTCCACCATGGTAGCAGTTAGCTGCTAGCTAACCGTAGCTAACTTGTTTGTCCATTGTTTGGTCTGTGATGTAATAGGTCAACAGGAAAAAGGTCCAGTACTAACAAGCTGAAAGGGGGCATATCTCCACCTATCGTAGAGGAGTCGCACATACTTGGCTCAATAAATGGATTCACCTCCTGTGCTTGTGTACTGTCCAGTAAAATGGCCTAGTCAAGCTGTAACTGTAGCTCCGCTTCACTGTGCATGTAAACGTACTGACTGTTTCTCCAAACTTGGAACTATTTGTATTCTCTAAAGCAAAAGTAGATACTAAATTCCAGCTTTTACAACAGCAGTACAACAATAGACTGTAATAATAAACATACACTGATATAGCATGATGCTGTGTGCATCTGTATGTTTCTGTGTACGAGCTGTCAAAACAAATATCTCTCTGTATCTCTTTATAACTAATGTGCAGAGTACCTAAAATCAGTGAACGTCCTGCACTGAGTTTGAAGCCTTGAAATCATGATATTAAAAAGTGATTATATGCAAAAGCACACATGAACATAAAGTGAAAATGAATATTTTGTCTTTTGCGTGTCGTTCTTTGAATTAATCAGAACAGGTTGAGTTGTATAGTTTGTAAAACTTTCTGTATTATAGTTCAGTAATTTATTTTCTGTTGTCTGTGTCCTGCAACTAACAATTATTTTCATAAATGATTAATCTGGCAATCAATTACTCAATAAATTCATTATTTGCTTGGACTGAAAAACGTAAGAAAATATGAAACAGTTATTGTTCACATCAGTCCAAAACCTTAAAGATATTCAGTTATCATGAAAGAGGAAGAAAAGCAGCAAATCCTCACAACTGAGAAGCTGAAATTAAGAGTGTTTCACAGAGAAATCACTAATCGACTATCAGAATAGTTGTTGATTACTTTTCTGTTGATCAGCTTATTTTTAATTGTACTTACTTCTTATTTTCATGAATATAAGTAGGTAAAACAGATTTCTTTGTTTTGTTTTATAATCTAGTTTTAATTTAACAGAAAAAATAGATGTAACTGGAAGCACATTTGAAACCACAGATTTGTTTTTTTTGTTTTTTTTTCATGTTGACTCTAGAACCAGGACACAGTGAGCTTGGACACGGTGTGTCGTCTGTACGAGGTGGGACGACAGAAACTGGCAGAGGAGGGAGACGACGATGATCAGGTCAGACGCTCAGAACTGAGTGTGAGGTCTGTCTTGGTGTCTTGACTGTTGGTTTGTTGGGTAACTGATCGTCTCAGAGCAGGAAGTTTGTTTTTTAATAGGGGGATTATTGTATACTGAGACAATGAAACATCTGATCAAGTGCACACATGTTTAGTGATGATATGAATAATAAATATAATAGACAATGAGGGATAGATATGAATACACTGGATATATGAGCTGCACACTTGACACTGTGTAATCATATATATTCTGATGATTTTAGGCTGTATGATGTGAGTACTGACAGACAGTATGAGCTATCTTCAAATATTTTATTACACTTAAAATGTGTGCAGTAGTTCAAAGTAAACTCAAGATGCCTACAGCTGCAGTGCTGTGTCTCTTGAAATCGTGTCTCTAACAATAAAAACAAGTTAAAGTGAATCATCTCCAATATAGAAAAAATCCTGTCTCATCATTTTCAGTCAGATTAATGGTAACTTAGAAGTGTTTGTTTTTAACGCATGTTATGTCATCCTCCAGGATGATGAAGATCAGGATGATGATGACTCCTCAGACACAGATGACGACGATGACGATGATGACGATATGGACACAGACCCGCTCATAGAGGAACTGGCCAATAATGACGACCCAGACTATGAGGACGGAGCCAACTCTCCCACAGATCAGGAGGTAACAGATCTCACACACCTGAGTCTGAACTTTATTTCATGTTTCTGATGTGCACGACTTCTGTTGGTTAGTTTTGGTAGCCCAAAAGAAGTGACTATCAAGCGTTTAAATAACTTAATAGACGGATATATATAGAGGAGGGTGACGTTTACAGAGCAAGCCCAAATAAGCAACTCCACTTCAGTAACAAGCCCAAAGTCGCGGCTAATTAGCAGACCTGGCAGCCCTGCGGCTTGTCCTCCTCACATTTCTTCCGTCCTCCTGCTGACGTGGGACGTATCCCGCCTCTCATTGGCTGATGCTCTTTGTCAGTCGTGTCACACTTCTCCAGTTTTCTAGCATGCCAGATATCCAGTCCCAGTCACAGACGAGGGGGCGACTTGCTCGTAGGCTTGTTCACACATGAGGACTCGTTGTGGCAGATTATCTGCCGACTCACCTCCGACCCAAGGTGGCTCTCAAGATCCTCTGCGACGTCAAAATTGCGGTAAAAATCGTGTAATGTGAACAAGGCTTTAGTCAGCTGTACCTTGGGTCATGACATGACAGGAATGTAAAGGCCTTTGTCTTCTAATCTACAACCTGTAACTACAACTGTGAAGAATCTAAAGAGTCTGAAAGGACTCAAAAACTTTAAATTCTTTTTCTATTTGTTTTTCATCAACAAAATCTTGAATCCATTTTGGAGTTCTGTCCCTTTTTTGCAATAGGTCACTCCCATTGCCACACCCCCGTTTAGCCACTTGGTATGTACACAAAAACACACCTTCTCTCTCACATACACACACAAACACACAGTTGACGTTTGTTAAGTTTCAGCCTCTAAGAGCAAAAACTGTGGCTGCCAAAGGCTGGGGCGACTTTGTGAGCCACAGACAGAGAGAGCTATAAAGCTGCTGGTCAGAGCTAAAAAGGAAACAAACAAACGAAAAGCAGCTCAGATCTCAGGCATGTTTGCTTGTGATGTGGATGCCTGCTTATTAGTTCTGTCCATCCATCCCTCCATTTTCATCTGCTTATCTGGGCCGGGTGACAAGGGCAGCAGGTCGCAAGGTACGCCCAGACATCCCTCTCCCCAGCGACACTTTGAAGCTACTCCTGGGGGTTCCTGAGGTGTTCCCAGGCCAGATGAGATATATGATCCCTCCAGTTGTGTGTTCTGGGTCTGCCCCGGGGCCTCCTACCAGTTGGACATGTCCTGGAAACAGGAGGTGCCCAGGAGGATTCTGATTAGATGCCTGAACCACCTCAAGTAGTCCCTTTCAAAGCGAAGGAGCAGCGGCTCTACTCCAAGCCCTCTCCAGATGTCTGAGCTCCTCCCCCTATCTCTAAGGCTGAGCCCAGACACCCTTCAGAGGAAACTCATTTCAGTTGCTTGTTTCCATGATCTCATTCTTTCAGTCACTACCTAGAGCTCATGACCATAGGTGAGGGTTGGGACGTAGGTGGACAGGTAAATCTAAAGCTTTGCCTTAAGGCTAAACTCCATCTTCACATTATTTTTATCAGTTGCTCTGGATAATAACAACTGAACTGGAAAGATGACGGTAAAAGCTTTAACCTGTCCACACGCTTCTTGTTGTTTCCCAGTGGCTTCTGGTTTTTACTGGGAACGATCCCCAGTGATGTTTATTTCCCTCCTCTCCTCAGATTGCAGATCTTCTTGGCAGCAACAGCGACGACGACAACAGTGATGATGATGATGATGAATCAGTAGACTCAGAAGGCGATGCATACAGAAGTGACGATCCCTCCGACCCATTTGACTACCCAAATTGTAAGTAACAGCGTTTGTTCGTCAGCTTGTTAAATATCCTGTTTGGTTCTTCCGTATCTCAGCATGTCTGTACCGTCATTGCAGCAGGGGAAAGACTGTAATGGAGAATAACAGCACTTTCTACCGTGCCTAATCCCCCGTAAAAGTTTCTTAAAGGGATAGTGCACCCAAAAATGAAAATTCAGCCATTATCTACTCCCCCATATGCCGAGGGAGGATCAGGTGAAGTTTTAGAGTCCTCACATCACTTGCAGAGATCCAAGGGGAGAGGAGGTAGCAACACAACTCCACCTAATGGAGGCAGACGGCGCCCCAGATTCAAACGTCCAAAAACACATCATTGAAACCACAAAATATCTCCATACTGCTCGTCCGTAGTGATCCAAGTGTCCTGAAGCCCCGACATAAAAAGTTGTTTGGAAAACGTCATTTGAACTCTGTTTTTAGCCTCATTGTAGCCTGTAGCTCTGACTGCCTCTCTGTGTACCGCGCTCACGTGTGCATGCTTGCATGAGACTGTGAGACATGGGCACCGCCTTCATGTGTGTGATCACTACGGACGAGCAGTATGGAGATATTTTGTGGTTTCAATTATGTGTTTTTGGACGTTTGAATCTGGGGCGCCGTCAGCCTCCATTAGGTGGAGTTGTGTTGCTACCTCCTCTCCCCTTGGATCTCCACAAGTGTTGTGAGGACTCTAAAACTTCACCTGAGCCTCCCTTGGCATATGGGTGAGTAGATAATGGCTGAATTTACATTTTTGGGTGCACTATCCCTTTAATACAACCAGACCTGTTCCAGCAAGATTATGATCTGAAATCAGGTAGATAACTTGACATTAGCATGTAGCTACATGTAGCAGTGTATATAATTGAACACTTGCTGTAGCATGTCTGGAGCAAATGACCACAAACAAGTCTGTCACTATCTGACGTCAGCTTGTAGCCAAAGTAAAAAACAAACAAACGTTGGAAACAGAGAATTCAGAATCAGAGTCAGTTTTATTATCTGAGACTTTGGTCACATTTAATTTCAACACCAGACACTGTAATATATATATGTGACAGAAAATGAGTGAAAAGCATAATAGGTCCTTTTTGATATTTTATAGACTCAACAATTAATAGAGAAAATAATAAAAAAAAAGATCAGTAGTTGCAGCCTTATACCTCTATGTAGCTTTTTCCCTTCATTTCATGTTCACTGTTGGAAATGTGTGTCCTCATATTGCAGTCTCCCCAGGAGCGTCAGATGATGAGAGTCGGATCCTTCAGGCCCTCAGGGAGCACTGGCCCTCGTGACCTGAGTGAGGACGCTCCTCTGCGGACAACATGAACCTCAACAAGGCCTTTTTTTCCCTTTTTAAATCATCATTTCTCGTTCTAAAAGGCAAGTTGACTGTGAATACACTGATATGCACATCGATGTCCAGAACACCTGTGACATTCCCTCTCTGCGTTCTGCAGTTTAGAGACACGACAGTCATGACGAATAAATTTTCCCCCCACGGGGCTCAGATGAGAACACTGACTTTTCACTGGACCTTGCTTTCTGCTTTGCTTCAGTAGGAGAGAGTATTTGTGAATGAAAAGTATTTATGGTGTTTTACCTGGCTCGCTGCCTCTGGTGTTGCTCTTGTACTCACTGACCAACTAATGGAAACTTATGTGAAGGAGTTTTTATAGTTTTTTTTCCCCCCATTTTTTCTGTGGATGGATAATTTAAGTTTAATCAAAAAATTTCACAGCACTTGAAGCCGTAAATTTAAATTAAATTGATATTTAATAAAAAAACTACATCAGTGTTTTAGCCACTGGCCAAACATTCTGGTAAAACCTGGTCTCCATACTTCTGTAGAGAAAGGTTAGTGTAGTTCATTTATTTCCACACTGCATCAATCCTCCCTACATATTTGTTTTCTTCCCAAACAATCGCAGCTAAAAGCCAAATATTCACATAAAGGCAGCGACCAATGTGGAATCACAGGCTCATTCAGCATTCCTCATTTTACAGCAATAAAAACATGAACATTTTTTATCCTCAAATACACCCAGAGACAATGTAAAGTCCCAAGAATGTTATGTAAAGATGTAAAGATAGAGTGAACAAAAGCTAGCCGTAGATCTTGCTCCTTAAGCCTGCTGGATCATCACAGAAATGCTCCCATTTTGCTCGCGCATATTAGAAATATCTTTGTTTCCATGCACCGAATAAAAACACCAACTTTTGTGTCTTGTGAGGAATCAAAATACCCAACTCTTCATCAAGCAGTAGAGGTTTCCACTGTGTCTGTGGGCTGAGATCAGCAGTTTGTTAATGGGATAGGTCAGATTGAGGTATTTGGTGTATTACCTATTATAGATGTCAGCCGGCACGCTCCCAGTTAGGAGAAGCCGACAGTAACAGCTTCAATTCGTTCTACCATCTACTGTAGGTAATGCACTGACTATGCTAAGTACCTTATATAACCCCACTTAAAAAACCTTCTGTGTCCAAACTTCTGTACTTCTTCTTTTAACATCCAGATCAGATTTTTGCAGAAGGCGCTGATGCATGCATCACTATGAGCCATTTTGTCCTTTGACGCTGTATATAATTTCGCCATAAAGTCAATGATGACCCAGGCGTGGCAGTGACATATAGTTTTGTTTAATTTAAGTTATTTTGACTTATTTTAAGTTTAATTTATTTCAATTTTATAGGGGTTGATAGCTTTTATGTGTTGGGAGAAATGTTTGTAGCCCCTGTGACCCTCAGGTTTCCTTTTGTTTGGTAAACCAGCAGCACTAAGTGGTTGTATAAAAAAATTCTTTAAAGGGTAAGTTTGGTGTTTTTCAACCTAGACCCTGTTTTCCCAGATGTTTGCGTCTAAGTGACTGGTGGGAACAGAAGTCTTTGAAAGTGGTCCAGTATTGCGTGAGAGAGCTGCAGCTGGCAGCAGTGAAACAGGCTGCAATGTAATCACTTGGGGCAATTATGCACTATTATTGTATGTCCTCCAAAAGAGCTTGTTTTTGCCACTGACGGGCTCAGATTATTATTATAATTGTCTCACATTATGGAAAGTATCCTTACAGAAAGACCTTTGTTGGAAAGAGTGAGGTCCGTTTCGTTTGTCCCAAAACAGCCTCGAAATTGCCAACGCCAAACACACCAGACGCCATTTGAATAAATAGTAATTTTAGCGTGTGTAGAGGCAACATATTGTCACATCTAACAGGGTGAGTAAAGGGTTTAATTCAAACCAGAGTTGGTCATTGTTGGAACAGTGGAAAGACCAGCCAGGATGGGTTTGTGATTTTTATTTTGTTTTTTTGGACTTTGAATGAAGTAAAATTACTGTTTATTAAAATGGAGTCTGGTTGCTTTAGCAATGGTGATTGTGAGGCTTTTTTTGGTTCTCTTTAACAATAAGGTCTATCTCTGTAGTGATTCATTTCATTATGTTTGTCAGTTGCAAAAACATTTATTGGGCGTTAATTGACGATGCACAATTGCCCCAAGTGGTAACATTCCAGCCTGTTTCACATCTGCCTGCTGCAGTCTCACCAAACTGGACCAGTTTCAAAAACTGTTGTCTGTTATCTGAATATTTTTAAAAGAATACTTAAACTGCAAAATTCCATTTGTATGCCAAGTACTCACTGTGCTACCTTGCATTCTTGGAGACTTTTTTCCTAACATGCCTTGATGGTGAACGGAGAATCCAAAAACTGCAAACAGTCTTCATGAGTTGAAGTGAATGGGGACCATATTTACAGCAAAACTATATTAAAACACTGGTTTACGAACTCTCACACTCTCCTGCGGTTTATTCCAAGGTTCATTTATCCTGTCGTATTCTCAGTACTTCCCAAACACATGCATTTTCACAGGCGTGGACAAATTGCGTCCCTGGGATGTTTAGATATAGTTTTTTTTGTTGTTTAACGTGGACCCTGACTACTTCAGTTCAGTTCATGAAGAATATTTGCTTTTTTGGGATTCTCTGTTCAGTGTGGGCGCATGTGAGAAAACCAATGTTTTCTTCATGAATTTAAGGTAACACGCAGTAAGTAATCGACATACAAATGGACATTTTGTGAGTGAAGTGTTCCTTTAAAGTCTCAATTTTCTGAGGACAAAAACCAGCAGAGCTCTCAGTGAGTTACTGCGTCAACAGTGTGTGAACAGCAACATTACTTTTTGGGAAAATACTACTACTAATGATAATAATATCAGTGTTAGAGCCAGTGTTATATACATGTCATGGCTGTTGGATGGACATTTGTAGCAGCTGATAATGTTGGCGAGCTTCAAATGGGATAGAAACACAGTCAAACATGTCATAAGTTATTTACATTATGCAACGATGGTTACGTCAAATGTGTTATCGAAGTTTGATTTAAATCATTATTGAATAAACACCGTGAAGGTGAGCAGGTGTTCATTTTCATACATTTAAATTAACATTTTGTTTGTGTCATTTTCCAGCAATTAATTAATTATCAGCTGCTACAAGGTTTCAGACACAAGGAGGAAAATATATATTTGTATTAGCACAGTATTTCTATTTTACAGCGCGCTTACCTCATCACTCAACAGTCGACCATAGTGAGTGTCATCATTACGGGTTAACAACACAACCAGTTGACACAAGGAACTTTATTCTGTATATTACATTTGTCGTACCAACACGAGGCATGTTGGTGTCTTCATGCTGTTCTAACTATTTTGAAACTGCGTCAAACAATCTGTGACAGATTTCATGAAGCTGTAAGGAGCCTGGATTGTGTCCACAGCTGTTTGGAGTGTCGTTTGATTTTGCTTTTCCTTTTGTTAAAGATTGTTCTGGTGATAAACCAGTCGACGTCGCTGCTGTTGGATGAAAATGTTACAGGGTCAGGGTTTGTGTTTTTCCAAATGATCCAGAGGTTTTTACACACTTGATGTCTGTGTCAACAGAAGTCGCTTAATAAAAAAGTACAAGAAAAAAAATAGTTTTCATGCCACAGCAGCTTTTTGGAGCCATATAGTCAACAGTTTTACAATAGATTGTATTGTTTATGAACATGTTTAAATTGTTGTAAATGGTTAAGAGGATTATCAGTTCAGTTAAGTTCTACTTTAATAATAAAAGATCTTTTCCCTTCTTGTAACTCCTGCCTTGTTTCATATCAGTGATACTTCAGTGTTTTTCACATGAAGAGAAGCTCCTGTGTGTTTCATACTGTGTCACCGTTACAGCAGTTTGTAGGACTTTAAGGGACAGTTTGCCTCAAAATCAAACACACATTTTCCTCTCACCTGTAGTGCCATTTGTCAATCTATATTGTTTTGGTGTGAGTTGCCAGCCCGTTCTAATGTCCACCTCATCAAATATCACTGTTTTGTCAGTGGATCTCAGTGTCAGTCACCAAGTCACGTTTTGCATATTTGGTGTGGCAGTAGCTCAGTCCATAGGGACGTGGCTTGGTAACTGGAGGGTTGCTGGTTCAAGTCCCTGCACAGACCAAGTATGGAGCGTGGACTGGTAGCTGGAGAGGTGCCAGTTCACCTCCGAACCCCCAGCTGCTCGGGGCACCTGTCCAAGAGGCACCCTTTGCAGTGGTATGAGACACACTGGGCGGTTGTTTTTGACACAATAGGCAACAACTCAGCTCATTAAATACTTCCGCTTTGTCGGTGGAACTCGGCGTCAGTCACTGAGGCACAGAGGCATCCTTCGTGGCTGCATGATGCATGCTGGGCAGCAGTGTTTTTGATGAAGTGGGCAACAACTCAATTCATGAAATACTGCCGCTTTATCGGTGGAACTCGGCGTCAGTCACTGAGGCACAGACGCACCTTTCACGGCGGTATGCTGCACGTCAGATGGCCACCGGCAAGTGCTGCAATATACAGAGCAAGAAAGTCTGAATAGCTTGGGCGGGAGGGGAGGTAGTGTTGTGCCAATTTGTCCCCAACCTGGGCCAAAAAAAGAGTCTGGATCTGTTGTTAGCACTTTGTCAAAAACACCTTTGTCAGAACCCACTGGCATCTCAAAAATACTCTGAAGACAAACACTTGAAGCTGGAATGTGATAGTTTATTCTGCAACATCAATAAACCTGCGTCAAGCTCCAAAGCTCTGACTGCTGTGTGTGTAGCAAAAAGCAGCTTCTTATATACCCAAGAAAACTCCTTTTTGGCGAAGTTTTCCCAAGTCTCCACCTTATTTTCAAAAACCAAAAATATGTGGAGTAAACTAAGTCATAATTTCTGGAAGACTCATTGCTGTTGAGCGTTTCAAATGTATTTTGGCATGTTGAGCACCACACGCAGAGTGGCATCTAGTTACATTACATTGGAGAGAAGGCAGACATCTCTAACACTTGGCAACTCACACCAAAACTATCGAGACTGATAAACAGCACGACAGGTAAGAGGGGAAATATGTGGTTTTGATTTGGGAGTGAACTGTCCCTTTAAGAGTTGTGTAAGGTCACATTTTGGTAGATGTTGACTGGGTAATAAATCACAATTTAAGAAACTTTAATTATCTTCCACAAAGTCATAGTTCTCAGTCAATGATCATGTCAGTTTTTAACTCTACATAATGAGAAATGTGATTCTTGTTTATATTCTGCTTGTCCAGGATTGTAGGGTTGAAAACCTCTCAGTGATACTTTGCTGTTGGGTGTGTTATGACCTGAATCAGTGACTAGAGGCCAGTGTTGCATTGTGATGAGTTCAGGTGAACGTCATTCTGCACGGTAGATAACTGACATGAAACACACTCATATCACATACTGTGATCAACAGAGTGCAGAAGTATAAATGGGTATTACACTGTGGCCACCATCTTATTTGCATGTGCTTCATCAAACACACTCACCATATTTATCTGATTCAAATAATGTGTGGGAGAGATGGACAAAGAGGATCCTCATGCACCAAGGTCTCTCTTTACATCCAAACAGCAGTGACTCATACAAGATATTCTCTCACACAGACAAGTTCCATTTATGCTTTGTTCAGTGTGTTCAGTCACATTTTAGCCTTAAGTTTAAGATAAAATGAGATAAAAGAAAAATCAGTCACTTTTTACCCACAAACTTAAACAACAAACCCTTTACCAAATTTCCTATTATGCAAAAATACCTAATAGTCTGCACTGAATTCTCCTCATTATATGATGATTAATCTAATGTGCTTCTGTATTTAATTTCCTGCTTTGGTTCAGTTTAATGTTTGTTTCCATTTTTGCCAATTTCATATAACTCCATATCTATTTAATACGTTAGAACTATATCAAATAAAACTGCTACTTAAGAGATATTTATAGAGAACAGAACCTACTGAAATTGTAGATAAATAAATTACTTATTAAATTAATTTATATGCCATTAGATATACCAAAAATAATATTTAAAAAAAAATTATGTGGGGCGCCCTATGTGCAGGGCTGTTGCCGCAGCGGCCCGGGCTCGACTCCAGCCAGTGGCCCTTTGCTGCATGTCGATCCCTTTCTCTCTCTCCCCTTCATGCTTGTGTTGTCCTATGCATTAAAGGCTAAAAAAATAAAAATAAAAAAAGCCCCAAAAAATATCTTTAAAAAAAAAAAGTCATTTGATGTATTCAAAATGATATTAAAATAAATTAATATGCCATCAGATGTACTAAAAATAATATTAAAATTAAGGTATGCATTAATTATTTGATAAAATGTGCCAAACTGATATTAATTCTAATTTGCTGTTATTGTTTTTACCCATTTACTTTCCTATTTAGTTTTCTTTTATGTTTTAAATATTTTTTCAATTTTATTCAATTTTGCATTTATTTTTTATTTTTAAATTTATTTATTAGCTTTATTATTTTGCCCCTCATCTATATTATCCATTTGATATCAAGAACATTACCCAAAATTAAAACAAAGTTTTTTTTGTTTTTTTTTTGTTACATATCACATAAACTGCATTAAGTAAAATAAGAGGATTTTGTAAGGGGAAAAATCTCTGTCTCTGATTCTCTGCTCGGAGTATATGATCACGTAGAGTTGCTCTTAAAGGGACTCTTTAAGAGAGTTGACTCTCTTCTCTGTAAGTAGCTTGATCGTGTTCAGTCTTATTGCTCACAATCAAATCTCTTACTCATAGGTTTGTTTATTTCTTAAAAGTTTAATAAATGTATGCCCTTGTTTTGCCTTAGTGACGTCTGTGTCCCTGCTGCCGGACTGTCTGTAGTGTTGAAAAGACACTTGGAGCTCAGGATTTCGATAAATAATGAGACATGATTTGCTTGTGTTTACAGGCTTAAATGTTTCATAGAATTCCTTTGAATATGATTCTATTGCTCCATTATCAGCTGTGTGCTGAGGTGTTTAATCAAGCTTATTGTGGAGTTTCATTGTGCCGCCGGCCGTCACTGAGCTCTGACAGGTCTAACTGAAGGATCCTCTGCAGCAGTCGATCATTACTTGTCAGCACAGTGCTGAACATACAATCGAGATTTCGACTGAAACGACGGCAGCACCTCAGAGGTCATTTTAGGTCATTTACAAAATATGAGAAAGCACTTTTACAAAGGCAGGCAGGGATTTCAGGTGATTATAAACACAAATGTAAATACTGCACATCCTCAACTGCTGCCTTAAATCCTCTAATTTCAAACTGTTTTGTTTTGCACTGTTTTTTTGTTTTGTTTTTTTAATAATGCAGGGACGGCTTGCTTTATCTTCAACAGCTGGTGAGAGTCAGCGTATCAGCGCACATACTGATTTATTATCTCTTTGTGTTTAGGCAAAGATGATGAAAGTTTTTCTTTGTCATGACTGAGAGGTTTGAAGCTTCTGTTCTGTGATCAATGGCTTCAAAGTCTGTTTATGTTGTTGGCAAGAAGTGACCAAGAGGAGTTCTTCTGTGGGAATTTCAATCTCTTCTCCTCTCTTCTGCTGTTTACTCCTCTTCCTCTGTTTCATTTGTTCGTCCAGCCTGTCGTCACGTCGCTGCCTTTCTCCTGTCTCTGCACAGCTAGTTAGCTGGCCTTGACTGGACCAGAATACTAAGGAGTTTATGTGTGCATGTGTTTTTTCTTTCAGTTTTCTCAGTGTTTCAAAGTCTTTCAATCAACTCCTCACTCATGCCTCTTGAATATGTGATAATGTTATGACAGGTCTGGAGACAGCAGTTTTATAGGCGAGTGAATTACCAAGTTTTGAGGTAGGTATTAACTTATTGCACAAAATCAAATGTGGTAACACACCAAATAATACTTTCCCACCCTGTGAAACACTTAAGAGATAAACAGACAGTCACTTTTAACCTAAATGGAATGCAGCCATTACTGGTGTCATTAATTACACCTGTGCTCCTTCTGCTGTGACGTTTCAGTCAGACAGATAAGCACAACTTTATTTATACGGCACCTCTCATACAAACATGCAAAGTGCCCCACATTGCAAGATTAAAACAATGCACGTGGAAAAATAACACAATAAAAAACTTGCAAGACTACAACAATATCATGTTCATTTAAAGACTAGGGACATCATCGCTGACCTCTGCCTCAGATGACGAGGCACGGGAACAACAACAATGGTCAAAGTCCACTCCTCGGGAAAAGAGAGCCTTGATCCAGGATGAGGTCCGGAGTCTTGAGGAGGAGGAGAGAAGAGCTGAAGATATTGGGCTCGTAACGCAAGGTGTCTGGACAAGGCGGGAACTTCCTAAGGGGACAATCATGTTGACTGAAATGTGGCAGCTGGAGCCATTTAGCATTTCCTTCTGACACCCTCCTAACCCTGGTCAGCTCACACAGGTGGGGAATAAAGGAGGACCCCCTGTATAGGTTATGTGGAGCCAAAGGATCCATGATGCACATCTTATCGAGGTGCAAAACAGCTCTGAGCCAGGGGAGATACAGGTGGCACCATGACAAGGTACTGACAACACCTGCTGACATCTTGGAGCAGGAAAGAAGACAGAAACACCAAGCCAAAACAAAGACACTGCAGAGCATCATCAGCTTTGTAAAAGAGGTTCAGGAGCCTGTTGACCAGGGCGAAGCAGAACAACATCTGCTGCAGACATCATGATGTGGTCTCAGGATGGAAGTCAAGTAATCCTGGTAGAGCTAACAGTCCTGTGAGGAAGCGGCTGAGAGGAAAAAAAGCCAAGTACCAACAGTTGGTCGAGGATTGTCCGGACAAAGGATGCACAACATGGCTGTTCTGGAAGTGGGATGCAGAGGATTCCCAGCTCAATCAGTGTGGAATATGATGACAAAAGTCGGAATAAGAAGGCAAAAGAGGAAAGCCGCAGTTTGAATGTTGGGGATAACTTCCCTGTACCTTTCTCCAGCCACGTCAGGAGTCTTGGTGTCATTCTGGATAGCACTCGTTCATTTGAACCCCACATAAAAAAACATTACCTGGACTGCTTCCTTCCACCTCTACAACATTTCCAGACTCCGCCCATCACTGTCCCAGTCCAGCACTGAAGTCTTGGTCCGTACATTTGTCACATTCCATATTGACTACTTTAACGCAGTATTCTCTCTTCCCACCAAACTTATTAAAAGCCTTCACATGATTCAAAACTCTGCCGCCGGGATCACCACCTGCACCAAATCATCTGACCACGTCACCCTTATTCTCATCCAACTACCGACCCAACTACTTACCTGTCTGACCTTCTCCAGGAGTGCACCGCCTCCCGCTCCCTGGATCTCCCTACCCCCACACACTCGACAGTCTGACAGCATAACATCCTTCAAATTCCCTCTCAAAACCCGCCTATTCAAACAGATGTATGCACACTGAGACTAACTGTCTAACCCTCTGGAAGCCTGTGGGAGAGGGGCAGTGACCTGACCACTGCAGGCCCACCGCCTGAGAGCATGTTGTTAAAGGTCGAAACACTCAATGAAGGTTGGGTCCCACCTGATGACCTCTCCTTATTGCGTCCACTGGATATATTAAAGGGTAACTTCGGTATTTTTCAACCTGGGCCCTATTTCCCCATGTGTATGTGTGCGTATGATTCATAGGTACAAGTTGTTTTAAAATTGGTTCAGTATTGAGAGAGGCGGATGCAGCCAGCAGCCATGAGGTAGATATGGGGGCAAATGTGTCCTGTATAAGTTTGTGCATTAAAAGTGCTTTTTTCCGCCACTGACCGGTTCAGATCGCCAGTGTTTTCTCTGTAAATAGCATACTAAGCGTTTCCCTTACCCTTCACTTCCTCCCGGCTGTGATGTCATCTCATGAGAGCTTTGCTTGTTGCCGGAAGAAAACAGGGTACGATATATACGAGGGCAAAGTATGCAACAGTAAATGTGTGTCTCGGAGACAATTCTAGGTATCAGTATTACATGCATAAAGGCATATTAGTTATACTTACTCGATGGATAGTTGACCATTTGGTCCCTGTGGTTTTGGCCGCCTCCTCCAATTTATTTTGGGCACATGAAAAAAGGTATCCAGCACTGCCCTGTTGATCAGAGGGGGGAAATCCTCTAACGTAGTTAGACAGCGTTTGGTAGTTTCTGTATCATCCCAGGACACATCGAGACCATGAATATTGGGCAGCAGGTCCCACTCGTTGCAACACAGATATTCTTCCTCTGTGGGCATGGAGTCACAGCAAGGAGCACCACCTGTCCTCAGAGATGTGCGTTCGTGCAGCGGCTGCTTCACCCTCGTCTGCTCGTTGGCCCTCTCTCTCTATCCTCGTCTGCTCTTCAGTTTGTAGGAGCTCCTCGTCCGTATACTCGGGCTCAAATAAGTACGGGCGGCCATTGTAATAAAAGGGCTCATCCTCATTCTTGAAATCGGGTAAATATGCAGCCATGATACCGATGCAGTAAAACTCTCAACTGTACTCCGGGACAACCAGCGCCACTCTGTGTGGCGCTCAGCATGGCTCCTCTGTTTTCTTCCGGCAACAAGCAAAGCTCTCGCGAGATGACGTCACAGCCGGGAGGAGGTGAGGGGTCAGGGAAACGCTTAGTATGCTATTTACAGAGATAGCACTGGTGATCTGAACCGGTCAGTGGTGAAAAAAAGCACTTTTAATGCACAAACTTATACGGGACGCATTTGCCCCCGTTACCGTTTCAGCTAGTTTCACGGCTGCCGGCTGCATCCGCCTCCCTCAATACTGAACCAATTTTAAAACAAGTTGTACCTATGAATCATACGCACACATACACATGGGGAAATAGGGCCCAGGTTGGAAAATACTGAAGTTATCCTTTAAGGCGTCTGTGATGTAACATACATTTAAAAATCAATACATAAAAGTCAAATCCCTAAATTATATAGGCAAACACATACACAAA
This sequence comes from Epinephelus fuscoguttatus, assembly GCF_011397635.1. Classification (NCBI taxonomy): domain Eukaryota; kingdom Metazoa; phylum Chordata; class Actinopteri; order Perciformes; family Serranidae; genus Epinephelus; species Epinephelus fuscoguttatus. The sequence goes on along the minus strand of NC_064752.1, from coordinate 404,239 downwards.
CACCATATGATCAAAGTGCTTTCTGGCTGCAGCAGGTTAGAATCTGCCTCAACACAGGTTTACAAGATTAAAGAAGTAAAAGGTGCGTAAGAGGCTGTAGTACATTATGCAACACAATAAAAACAGTGATATAGAGAAGGCAGGACTTAAGTGAAAAAGCTGAAACAGCTCACATGATAAAGAAAAAGTCAATATAGAAGAAAACAAATAAATACCATGGATGATAAAAGTGACTAAGACGGTAATATAATTCTAAGTTAAATTTAAATAGCCTACCAGATTAAAGACACAGGTCTCTAGAGTCCTCTGACAGACTTTCAGCAGCACAGGTGTTGCCATGGTTTAAATTGGACTAATTAATAATTAATGGTGGCTGCATTCCATTTGCCTGTATTAGTGTCTCGTGCTGCCTCACTGGGACACATAAACGGAACACAGCTTCATTAGTGACATTAATCCCACCTGTGTGTTTGATGCTACAGCAAACAAAGACTTTTATTTTGTCTCCTACTTATACTGAAAAACTGTTACTGTTGCCGGAAGCAACAAAGCACATGTCCATTTCCTGTCAGTCGCCTAGCAACAGTGCTCGACTGATCGACGAACCTTTCCGTTACTTTAGAATTTTAAAGTTAGATCTTCATCAGTTCAGTTTGAGAGACATGAGCACCTAGCGAACTAATGTGAGTCTAATATTCATTCATCTTTTAATAATTTAACTCTTGTCTGCTTCAGTCTCTATCTTATGAACATGAAGTTATATTTTGACTGACCGTGTGCAGGCTGCCAACGACGACGCTGAAGTTAGCCTCAGCTTCGTGGCTTCAGATTCGGCAGTTAAGGGGAGAGTTAAGGGGAGAGTTAAGGGGAAACTGCTTAACAACTGATCCTCAGCTTTTTGTACTTTTTATTATTGTGAAAGCATGTTAGACATTTCAGGTAAAGCCTCAGTGCTACTGAAACCCACTCTAAGATTTGTGAAACCTTTATTCTATTTGTGAAAATGCAAAAAACAGATAGGCCTATTTCACTGTGTTTATCACATGTTTAGACCAGGTCCAGATCACAAACCACCACACTTAGACAGGTCAAACCTGGACTACATTATCCCAGAGAGACTAAATATTATTTAAAACACAGTTTGATGTTGTGGAACCTTTATTCTATTTGTGAAAATGGAGGGACACCCCTTGCCCACATTAGACCAGGTCCAGATCAAAAAACACTGTACTGTGACAGGTCACACATGAACTAGATTGTTCCAGAGAGGCTAAATATTATTTAAAACACAGTTTTAGATTTGTTAAAATGCAAAACGGGGACACGTTACTGTGTTTCTCACATGTTTAGACCAGGTTCAGATCAAAAACCACTGTACTGTGACAGGTCACACATGGACTAGATTGTCCCAGAGAAACTAAAGGTTTTTAAAAACACTCTATTTGTGAAATCTTCATTCAGTTTGAGAAAGGGACATTTCACTGTGTTTTTCACATGCAGAACACATCAGACCAGGTCCAGATCAAAATCCATTCTACTTTGACAGGTCACACATGGAGTAGATTTTCCCAGAGAGAGTAGAGGTTGATAAAAATGAAATAAAGTGATATTTCACTGTGTTTTTCACATTTAGACCACATTGGGCCAAGTCTGTCATGAAAACCACTTGTCAAACCTGGACTAGATTATCCCAGAGAGACTGGATATTATTTCAAACACAGTTTCAGATTTGTGAAAACTTTATTCTATTTGAGAAGACTGCAATACTACAGTTAGCACAGTATTTTATTTTGGAGGGCATGAGTGAAATGACAGAAAAATAAATGCAGGACTCTTCCTTTAATTTTACTATATAATGACAAAAACTCTGTGTGTCTGTTCCACGTTTTTCTCCTCACTGACTTGGTCAATCCATGTGAAATTTGGCACAGTGGTAGAGGGTCATGGGAGGATGCCAATGAAGCAATATTACATCAATTGGCCAAAGGGGGGCGCTATAGCAACCCATAATGTAGGGAGCAATATCTAAAGTTCCCTCTTGGCAAAAGTTGGAAAACTTACTAAAACTGAGCTTCTATAAGGCAATGAATATTGCGGAGGGCGTGGCTCATCACATAAAGGTGTAGAACATCTCAAGGGTTTCACCCATCACCACGCAACTTTGTAGGCATATGACCACACATAATTGAACTGAATTGAATTTATTCACACACACAGAAAAAGTACAGGTTCTGTTTACATGATTTGTTAGCAGCATGTGTGGATCAGGTCTCCCAGGAAGCTATTTAAAGCTTATTTTAGGGAGCCTGATGCATAAGACCATCAAAAATAGTCAATCGTAATATCGGACATAACATATATGACAATACAGTAACATTTTACATCCATACTACAAATAACATAAAACACAAAGACAAAAGCATCCCCCATTCACTGGTTTGAGTTACAGTCCAGTGTTATTTTATATGTAACTGTTTTCTTAAGCGCAGATGAAGAGGTGAATTCTTTTATGGTGTCATCAAGCTTATTCCATATTTGAGGACCCCTGCAAGTCACACTCATGCTGACACTTTTAAGATGTCTACTCTTCCCCACAATAAGATGTTTGTGTCTAGTATGGTGCTCATGCAGAGGCCGACAAACTGGAACAAGCTCAGTTAATCTTTTGTTGACATTATGTATTACTTGAAACATCAAGCATGCATTTTGGTAAACATTAAAATCCAGTAGTCTAAGGAGACCATATCTGTGGAACAATGGACGTGTAGGAGCATTAAATTGAGACCAAGAGATGGCCCCAAAGATTTTCTTTTGAAGAATTTCTAGTTTGTTAAGGTGGCTAGGGTAAGTATTACACCAAACAACGTTACAATAGGTTAGAGAGCTCATTTCTTATCTAGGCCTAACCGCCATATGGATTTTTGCTAAACTTGGTAGATATACAGTGGTGGAAAAAAGTTTTCGGACACCCTTAAAATTTTACACAATCTCAAATATTATCATGAAATATTTGTGGAAAAATCTTTTTTGTGTTTCAAAAGGTGTGGCTGCATGAGACAGATACAAACAAATACAAATTATATTGTTTTGTTTATTGTTTACAAGAAAAACTAACAAAACTAAATTCTTGACAGTTTCAATATGTCAGTTCTCAACATTGTCGGTATCAAAGTCAACAAATAACAGAGAATGTGTTCAAAACTGAACAAAAAATAAATAAACCATCACATCATCAAATTAATATTTAGTAGTCCTGCCACTGGCACGTAGTAGAGCTCTAATCCTGGCTGGCATGTTCCCCACGAGCCTTTCACACTGTTGAGGGGTAATCTTGTCCCATTCTTCTTGAATTACTGCTTTTAATTCTTCTCAATTCTTTGGTTTATGCTTTGAAACAGACCTTTGATAATCCACCACAGATTTTCAATGGGGCTCATGTCCGGGATTGAGCTGGCCACTCTAAGACCTGGATACTGTGCTCCTGCAGCCAAGTTCTACTGGCCTTGGATGTGTGGCAAGGGGCATTATCTTGTTGAAACATCCAGTTTTTACCTCGACAGAACAGTGCACACGCAGAAGGGAGCATGTGGGTTTGGAGAATGGTACAATACTTGGTAGAGTTCAATGTGCCATCACAGACAGTGAGATGACCAACACCAGCAGCACTCATGCATCCCCAAACCATGATACTGCCTCCACCATGCTTGACAGTAGGTACTGTACATGCTGGAGATAATGCTTCGCCTGGCCTTCTCGTCCCCTCACATTAGTAGGAGGAAGATAAAGCTGGAAACTGGACTCATCTGACCACAAAATCTTCTTCCAGTTCCTGGCTGTCCAGTTCTTGTGTGCCTGGGCCCAACGACGCCGGGCTAACCTCTGTCTCTCATTGATCAGGGGCTTCTTGATAGCCTTGTCGGACCTTAAGCCATGATCTAAAAGTCGGCCACGTACAGTGCGGGTGGAACACTGGACACCAGTTTGGTTTGACCACTGCTGCTGAAGCTCCTGTGATGTCATTCGGCGGTTTTGCCTGCACATGCGGATCAGGATGCGGTCATTTCTTGCTGAAGAAACCCTTGGACGCCCAGATCTTGGTTTGTCTTCCAAGCTGTTGGTTCGTCTGTATTTCTGCAGAGTGTATCCAACTGCTGAAGGACTGCATCTGCACTTCCTGGCTATCTGGCGGCAGCTGTACCCTTCCTGGCTGAGAATCTTTATCTTCAGGCGTGTTTCCTGCGTTAGGTTCCTTGTTTTAGCCATTTTTGTGTCTGAAGAACTTTCAAATGTGCTGGCTTTATGTAGACACGAAGCTTGGCAACAAAAATTGTGTCTTTTAATAAAAAGAACGACCTTCATCACTGGTACCAAAATGAGCCAATACTCAAAATTTCTTATGTATTTTTATGGAACCAATCAATTTTATTTTTTTAATGGCTTTTTTAGGATTTATTTAGTATTTTGGCTGTGACTGTACTAAAAGAAATTGCACTTGAAGACCTAAGAGTGATTCTTAATGCAATATTTCACAAATGCATGGGGTGTCCGAAAACTTTTTTCCACCACTGTATAGAACAGGACGCCTCAAGGTGACTGGAGAAATTTAACTCTAACTGGCAACTGGGTGGCGCTATAACAACAGAGAAATGCTTAAAAATGGCTAAAATGTGACTGATCGCTGTGGCTGCAATCGTACTATCAAATTCACAAACACTCTGTCTGAATACATTGCTCTTCTTAATGGGTTCAGCTGACTATTTAATCTGCAATTTCCTATGACCTGTATCCCAAACACACACCATGTGAAACTGTACGTGGGCACCTGTGCACTCAGTGGGTATGGACTAGTTATTATTATTTTTGAAATATTTATGGGCCTATAGTCTGCATAAAACATTCTGGGCTGAAGCCTTAACGCCCAGGTCTGATGATGCTGTTGGTCATAAAATAGCAAAATATAATTTGCCGAGGTGGTTGCCAGTCCAGAGGCTAAAATATTAAGTTAATTATCATATATGCTGACAAAGAGCAGCAGAAGGTCTCATATACATCAGAGCATTGGCTGGAAAAAAATACCTATGAGTCCATTACCAAATTAGTTGCAGATTAATTTTATTAATCGTTTTTAATGCTAATCCACTTAGTGTATTGCTTTCAGAGCTTGGAGACATATGAATAATAATTAAGATGAACCAGGTGAAACGTGATGTGCTCAGATACAGTGTGAGTGTAGTTTAGGTGAGTTGGTTTGTGAGTCATCAGCTGCTGTGAAGGAAAACTCTTCACCAGTTAGAGAGGGCTCACCGTAACGCAGAGAAACAAGGTAAAAAAAATCTATAATTTATAAGACTTTACATCAGACTTTATGAGGTCCCCTTGGAGATCACCATGGTTACCTTATGATCCAATTAAAGTTGTGTGCAGCACTGTGTGTCCACGATAATAAAGTAGAAATCAGTGTGTTGGCCATGAGTGTACACACGATGGCACAATACACACAACAAATACTCCTCGTGCTTTCCTTTGCGCATACACACACACACACACACACACACACACACACACTGTAGGCGACTTTAAATCACTCACTCTCACCACATGACAAACTATGCCACTGTGGTGTAGTGTAGTGGAGTGATGTGGCTTCATGAGTCATGTAAGGTTACGAGTGTGTGGCCTGTGGAGCTGGATTACATGGCTTTGTACAATAGGATGTGTGTTTGTTTCTGTTTATATGTTGGGCATGTGATTATGTGCAAGCAGAGGGTCCAACACCACCACCATAGACTATATGCCCAAAGCGCGTTCATATTTCCTGCGCATGCATCCGCCGCGCGTCTTTGCCCCATACACACACAGGCCCACTGTACATAAAGGATTAACGACTGTATGTGCGCGTCATGTCACAAATACTAACCTTTAACAGTCGGGTGGTTGCAGCGGACCAACACCCCCCCCCCCCCCACACACACACACACACACACACACATTATCTCCCTCTCTCGGTCATGTAACACTCTCTGTCTGTAGGCTTTTCATTTGCTGATCCTCTTAAACTGATGTAGGCTTCCCTGCTGCTGCTGCTGCTGCTGCGCACGACTCTCCCGGTCGGTTCACACCGACACCGAGCACAGACAGGACCGGACTGTCTTGCTTGTGTGTTTTGTTTCTTCATCTTGCTCACAACAAGTTTGACAGCTGCAGAAAACGGTCCATCGGGCGGACATGCATGCGTAAGTGAGCAAAGAGCGGGGTAACGGGAGCTGGAGAGGCTGAGAGATGCTGCACTGGTGAGGAAAAGGGGATCACTGCAAAGCAAGAGGCGGCGGGGAGAAACTTAACGGGAAGCACGAGAATGATTTCATCATTTTCCAGTGTGGACTTGCGCGCTCACATACTTTGATAACATAGTTTGTGTGCTGTAGTCTTCAAACTGTGGGCTGGTTGTATTTTTTTAGATATCCCACAGCGCAGCTCTCCTTTGGGATTCGCAGTGTTTGTGGTACAGCACTCGCAGCCTTGACCTCAGGCTGCTTATCTATCCACCCTGACAGATTTATTTGTGTCACATCACTGTGAAGCCAAACATCTCTGTCAGAGTCTTGGTGTTATTTTGCTGGAGGATTTCAGCAGAGATGGACCAACACATCGCACCATGCGTCACTCCAAACCTGACGGGATATGAAACAACACATCACTTGCTCATCGTTTAAAACCACTGCGACACCTCAAGAGTGATTATTTATTTCTCCATCCCATCACCCTGAGCAATTGAAGTAAACTTTTCCTCTCCGGTCCTCCTCCTCTGTCTCTCCCCCCTCTCTGGTGAAACCTCCGTAGGATCTCCATGAAGCGACGCACCGGGTGATTATACTTTGTTGGGGATTTTGCTCTCTGCACACCGGGACATCATGTGGACGCCGACGGAGGACGAGAAGATAGGAGTGGGTGAGTGCATCCATGATGTTTGTGTGTCTGTTTGTGGGTGCAGTGTCCGGCTGTGTGTGTGTTTATCTGGATGTCCTGTGCACAGGAGCAGAGCTGATATGGTGCTTGGGGATTGTGTCCAGCTGCTGTTTATTACATGATATTTAATGATAATTTGGTCATAAAGATTAACTCTGCTGCTTCTTCCTCTCTGGTAATTTGAGATGAGATCCGAGTCTTCTTCCTCTGTAACACCTCTGAAGGGACGCCCGTGGGTCTGTGGAACTCTGCAGGGAGTTATAGCACTTTATATTTTTCTATGCTGTGTCTACAATATTCCCACAAACTCTTAGTATTCCCTTTTAGTTATGTGTCTGTGCAGAGTGTGCATTTTGTAACATCATATTACTGTATCAACATTTCTAATCTGACTGTGTGTGTTTTCAAATGCTCTGTGGCACTTGCTTTGGCATCTCACTATGATAGAGTCTAAGGGTAGCTGTCCTTACAGCCGTGTTGAGGACAGAGATCATTTCACAGGCTTGTTGAGATGTGGGGCTGTGCACCTGATGTAAATATATATGAACACAGAAACTGTGGGCATCGTGGAAAGGATGCGATGATGTGAGGAATAGCACACTGGATGTATCAGGTCTGTGTTAACAGACAGAGCAGGTGACTCTGCAGCAGGACAGCAGTGATTTATCATCCACTATTATATTGCAGTATAATGAGAGTGAATGTTTTCAGAGGAGAGTTGGTGGTTTAAGGGCCATTAGCCAATGATCCAGTGTTCAATTATTCTCTCTGTCTCTCTCCTTCCCTCTCTTCCCGAGCCCCCCCACCACACCCCACCCCTCTGTATCTGTTACCGCACACGGTCATTTCCTTGCCACACACTCATGGGCCTATCTCATAACACTGCTGACTGCTTTCTTGTGTCTGTACCGTCCTCATGTATCCCCTGTTGTTTTGTGCTGCGTTCTATACAGCTTCACCTGCTGAGTTTCCTGAGGCGCCACTTTGTTCCACCTGTAGGTTTTCTCCAGATTATATATTTTTGTTTTGTGGTCTAGTTGATGAAGCTTAGGGAGCTTAGAGTTCAGTCATCCAAACTGCCCGTCTTGTACACACTTTGAGGTCTGCGTTGATTTTCAGCGTAGCACTTCCTCTCTACCATCTCCCATGCTCCCTGTAGTCAGCCCTCAGAGTGATATTACAGCTCCAGGTCATGTTCAATAAGCTCCTCGGGAAATCCCATTCAAGTCAGAGCAGTCAAGTTCTGAAAATGCTCTCTTGATCTCGGCGCTCATCAGAAGACATTTTCCCGGTTGTAATAGTTTCTCGACTGCTTTGCTGAGCTAATACCCCGAGAGGAGCGTCCAATCTGCGCTGCAGTTGCTTTTACAAAACAGTGAGATTTAGAGTTTTTAATGAACTGTCTCATAAACTTTGTAACCCTGTTTTGATTAAATGCGCCCCTGAGACCACATATTCAGTGGAGGCATGGCATGAAAAACAATCTTAACCTCCACAGTCCAACAAAATTAGCATGAGGATTCCAAATGAGGTGCCAGACCTCCCCCCTGATAGTCCGAGGTATCGATTGACAGCTGCCTGGGCCTTTCCAAGTGACCTATCAGGCAAAACTCTCCACCAATCTGCAGTGGGAGGGAGCAGGGACTCTGCTGACAGGAAGTCAATGTGTGGAATCATGACTCCGGCACTCTGTTAATTGGAAAGAGACATTACCTGAATTTGAATGAGAGGCTGTGTGTTTTTTTTTCTCCCCTGCTGCTTGATACCTTCAGTAGACTCCAGCTGTGACTGCATGCTGAGGCGTCTTGATTTACTCTGCGAGCAGCCTTTTAACATCAGAATCAGAATTGCCTCACAGTTTACAAGGTTTCACAGTGCGTGCTGGCAGACATGATACAAGGACAACAGCACCATGATCCCACAGTGCAACAGAGTGGGAAGGCAACTATAGATATTGAAATCAGCAGAGGGAACATTTGATTCAGTGAAGAGAGAGTAGCCATTTAATAAGCACAATCATAGAGATGCTCACATGTTCACAATGTATGTATGAACTTATTTATCTTTTAGTGAAGTCAGCAAGTTCCTGCCATAAGGTCTATTATTTGATACTGTAAAATTATTAAACCAGGTGCTAGAAAACCATTGGTAACGTATGTTCTGCAAACCAAAAATGTTATATTTGCACTTCATTATGTAGCTGGTATGATTACACTTTACATTTCAACTACGCTGTGGTTATTTAGGCACAAAAACACTTCGTAATGGTGAGAAAAAGATCATATTTTAGCTTTAAATACCCCGTTCAAAGGGCACAATCCTGTCAGGACAAGCAGCTACGTTTCGGTAGAAACAATTGCTTTTCGTGCAACTGGAAAAATAGTGACAGGTTGCTACAAAACACCCACATTTGTTGCCTAAAAAGCTGATGGAAACAGCAATGACTTGTCAAATCCCAGTCGGTCTTGTTGTTGGTTTGATCAGTGATTTGGCTGGTCTGATGCTTTGCAGGTGTCAAACCCTCCACCATACCCTTCACCTCCCGATGATAAAGTCAGCTCATACTACGTCACTTAAGTAACGACGATATGATATGTATGAAACATACAAATGTAATGTTTTTGCAGAAATATACAAATCCAACATTCGCCTCTGGCACCTGGGCTGAAAATCATCTAAAGGGGGAATTGTCTACGCTGAAACAGTCACTTAGAAACATCCGTGTGTTTAACCCGCGCCGTGACATCCCTCTGCATGTCATATGCAAATTGCTGCTGTACTTTGGCTTCACAGTGCCTGGAAATTATCCTTGGCATATGAAAGTCAAGTAACGACTGAGCAGGTGCACAAAAGATGAAAGAAAAGAGGAAATCCGTAATCTATTAGAAAGACGGGATGAGAACTGAGGGTCCGTCCTCTGAAACTGGAGAGTCACGTATCCGTTCAGTGTTTTCATGTAAGTGTGTTTTGTGTCCTTTGTTAATCCAGCCATTTGTGTTTTTTTGCTGGATAAGGCTTTGCATACCAAGGCAGGGAGAGTGGTAACTCATAGAGGCCTTCCAATGGAGTTGGGATGACTAGTGCCTGGTTGTAGAAAACAGCTATTCAGTTGGATGAATGCAGCTTTGTGGCGCCCATAGAGGTTCCTGAATGCGGCTTCACCTCCCCCAGGGCTGCACAGCATAGCACTCAGTTCTCACACTCACAGATAACACAGAACACACACACATAGACAGACAGACAGACAGACAGGCACAGAGACAGACAGATGGACAAATGTACAGACATCCCAGACACACTCGTTATGAAATGCACCTGCTAACGGGTGTCATTTTCACTAAGCACAGTAATTCTGTTTCATTTACATATGTTACGCAAGTTTGAAAAAATAAAATAAAATGCAGCAACATTCAAGTGGACTGATTTGCCCTTGTTCCTTGACCTGAGCTCACTCAGTGTCCACCAAATGTCATTCAAACCTGTGAACAGGATTTGAGATGCAGACTGAGCCGTGGGAGTGAAACATCCTGCAGATAATAAGATAAAACAAACACTACAGGGCCACAAATGTGACTCCTGTTAAGATGTTAGTCAGGTCAGTGGCAGGAGAAACACACACACATAAACGTCACACCACATCTCTCACACCCACAACAGGCGTGCACGAGTGTTCACAGTGATCAAAGTGGGTCACAGTCAAAGTGACAGATGTGTAAAGGATGTCCTTCTTGTGTCAAGCACTGCACCTTTTGTTTTCTTTGTCTGTTGTTTTTATTCCTCTTCTGTTCTCCACTTTTTTTTTCCTCTGACCTATTTATCCCTACCCGGCTTTTCATTTTGCTGCCGGTGCTCGTGCTCATCTGTCACTGTAGTGTCTTTTCATACGGAGAGATCCAGTAGGAGAGGCTGTGTGTTGCCTCCCGATCGGGGCTCCTCCTAGATGATGGAGCGAGCTGCCAGACATCTTTAAACACACTTTAATGACCTTTCTCGTGTCATTTGTTTCTCTTGTCTCTGGTCAGGCTTTGTCTATCTGTCAAATGTCACATGTCAGGTGAATCTCAAAAAGTCTGGCTCTTATTTTGATAAAACTTTAACAGATGAATAAAAATGCATCAGGACAATAATGGTTACAGTGGCCTATTTTATATTGAATTTTTTTCACTGTAAAGCTTCTGGACATGTTACCGTATGCTTTGCAACTCACATAATTACAAGATAAAACAATATTATTTCTGCTTTTAGAAAAATGACAATCTTCCTCAAAAGAAAATCTCTTCCTGTACTTTAAAGGTACAGTCTTGAAAATCTGTGTTTTGCTCTCGTTGGTGGCACATGGTGAGCTGTAATTGCAGGTCTTCCTAAAGATTCGTCACCCGTCAGTTGTAGATTATTAACTGTTTGCTTTCTTCTGAAAATGAAAAAGTTTAATATATTTTCTACGAATGTGCACTAGTTAGCCAAGCTATAATAACTTGGATATTGGCGCTAACATCTTGTGCCGATGATATCATTTGGAGCCAGAGTCAGCACAGTAGTGATCGGGAAGTGGAGCCAAGGTATCAAGTTCCCACCCATACACCCATCCGACTCCATCACAAGCAGCACCATTGATCCCGAGCATGCCGATAGACACACAGCTGTCAGTCATGACGTTACACCTTCTTTATGTAGCATTTAATAAGTAATTAAAACAAAACTTATCAGAACAAACACTTGAACATATATCAGTGTGATAAGAACGACCTAAAATGAAAAAACCCGTCTTTGGGAAAAGATCATTTGACATGTGTTTGATCTTTTAGTTTGGCCAACTTGTTCACATTTCAAAGTTGTCAAATACTGTTGCTCGGTCTTGATTTCCACTGAAGACACTGATGAAAAACAGGCATCCTTTAGTGGTAGAATTTTATGCTGTTGGGCTGCATCAGTTCATAACGCCACTGGACCACAATGTAGTTTAAAGACCTGGAAAGTCCCTACAGGGCAGACATTAGGGGTGGTGGATGCGTCCAACAACACCAGACTTTGACCCACGAAGCCTGTGTTTGCTTCCTGTATGAATGTTGAGCCAAACCATTTTTTTAACCCTAACAACGTACATTTGCTACACCATGAAATAAATGTGAATATGCAGTGTTTTACTGACATTAAAAGTGTATTTTGAAAAAGACTTCATGCATCTTATGAGCAGAAACTGTACATTTCCTGTGAAAATGGAAGTGTATTTCAAAAACACACAATGCATGTGACAGGCACTTATTGACATGCCGTCCTAGAGCGTCAACAACAGATGCACCCAGGATACCTAGTGTGTAATATATAGACGTGAAAGCTCACTGTGTTGTTTGGCCCATGTCCCATTCCCTAACATGGAGGAGGTGTGGTTTATAAGTTATACTGCAGCCAGCCAGCAGTAGGGTAGTTGAGATGATTTGGCTTCTCTGTTGTAGCCTGAGTGTCAGACTGAAGCTCCCAGAACCTTCAGTCTGACATCGCCTCCATTGAAGGTGATTTACAAGGGGGAGGGAATTTGATTTTTCCCTAACCAATCAGTAGAGATCAACGACTCACCCAGAATCTGACGTCATTAGTATCCATGCCTCGGGGGTGCCGAAAACAAGTGAGCATTGCCCGTTTAAAATGTCTCCGTCGTCGTGCACGCCCAGCTGCATCGCCGTTAAATCCAGTTTAGCAGCTTCCTTAATTTGGTCCTCCATTAACGCGAGTAGTTGCGAAATACCTCGATAGCATCGTTAATGTGGTCTGTAGGATCTGTAGCGGTCGCCATTGTTGCTGTCCTCACCAGTTACCCACCGGCGCACAGCTTGACATCAGCGTGGTGCTGATTGGCTAATCACTAGACCCGCCCCCACCCCTGGCGTTCATTGGTCCTTCCATTGTTTGGACGAGATAAATCACAAATTTATTGCAGTATGCCAGACCAGAGATGCAAGCCTACCCAGTTGAGTGGGCGGGGTCTATGATCTGGAACCAGGCTATCTCTGTTGTGGAGCTGTCATCCATCTTTGTGTACAATCATTAGTCTGTAGTCATCACACTTACCTTTGCTCGTTGGGCCACAGTAAGTGTTTACTTGCAATGACGGCAGAGACTGAAAAATAATCAGATTGATGCCAGGCTCCTCCAGTCCACATGTGGAACACACTGAGCCCCAAATTGCTCCTGATGGCTGTTCCATCGATGTGTGAGAGCATGTGAATGGTGCTGAGTAGCAGGTGGCACCTTGTATGGTAGCCTCCACCACCAGTGTATGAACGTGTGTGTGAATGGGTGAATGTGACTTGTGGCCGCACATTGAGTGATAGGAAGACGAGCAAAGCGCTACACAAGTGCAGTCCAATTCACACACAGTTTAAAGAGTGTGTGGTGCTAACTCTGCCCACCCTTACTAGCAGACCAAACTCTGCTGAGTGGTGGAAAACACGTCACCAATTGGGCACCACATGATTTTTTTTTTTTTTCTGGCAATGTCGCCTCAGTCCAGTTTGGCTGGATATGGCAAATGTGACAGCTTTCCTCTGTGGGCCATAAGCTCAGTTACCATGGTGTTACCTCACTCAGTGATAGACAGTGACTTATCAGATGTTTTTTTTAATGAAAATCTTTGAAATTACTTTGACATTTGATGCTTTTCCACAAGCTGTATCTAGACGGAATTTCCGTGATTAACATTTAGATGAGAAAGTATTGGTGGGTTCACTGCACATTGAATAACTGTAAGAAAAGGCTTTGGACCTGTTCTGCAGCTCCATAAGAGCTAATATTAGGGTCTATAATAAAACATGGCTTACATGTGTGATCATGTGTTTTTATGCCCTCTTTCCCTCAAAGACTTATTTTAGTATTTCTGCCTGATCCTGCTGATCCTCCCGCCTGAAGCTTTTACATACTAGAAGCTACTGTACGTCTCTGAGGAATTCTCTTCTCTCCCCGTTCTCCTGTGACTCTCACACTGGCAAGCGATTATTCTCAATACTGAAATACCCACATCGCCTATGGAAACTGACAGCAAATCAAGCTGATTGCTTTTGCTCCCGCTCCATCACTCCTCCTCTCCGTCTCCCCCTCCTCTTCTCCTCAGGGTGCTAGCTTGGCCTTTTAATCCCATCTCAAGGCAACGAGTTAACAAGCACACATCACACAGACTCTCTTTGCTAATTTAGTCTGTTTTTAGAGGTTTGTGTGTTGTATTATACAGTGTTGCTCTCATCTCCCTCGGCGACATGGGAAACAGGCAATCCTTCTCTCTCTCTCTCTCTCTCTCTCTCTCTCTCTCTCTGTCCTGTGAGAAGCTTCAGTGAGTCTCACTGATACTCCTCAGACATCTTTACGCTGTAATTTAGCAATAACAGTGAAATTACAGCCAATCAAATGCATCAACCAGCTGTCTTTTCAGATGCACACTTTCTGTTCAACTTGACCGATCCTGTGTGGGTCCCATGGGGGGCAAATCATGAGAGAGAGGGTGCACCCTGGACAGGTCGCCAGGTCATCACAAAGCTTGCCTGATGTCAGACAGAACTGTCAACTCGTCACACTCCGTTTCCATCTCCAGTCTGACATTGCGTCCACTCTAACTGATTTCCATTGGGGAAGGAGGTTCGATTTTCCCGAACCAATCACTAAGCCCCACATATCTGGTTCAATCTAATGTCATCTTGAGTCCACACTGATGCGTAGCCATGACAACATACCTGATTTGCTGGGGTTTTAAGAGTGGAGCGGAGTGAACATACAAACTATGATGGTGGGCGATATTGAGAAGACACAACCCCCTTCTCCTCCTTCTCCTCCTCATGTCCAGTCTGTGCAGGAGACCAGAGAAAGGTGTTTTTAGAGTCTCTGTGTTCAGCTCTCTGTACTTTTGTAGCTTCTAACTGAATCTTTGAGGTTTGAGGGTTAGTTTCTCTCCTGCGTCCTGTTATTACTGACAGATGTCTGCTTTATTTTACTGTTTCATGTTCGCTTTGAGTTGTAGGAGTAACAAAACAACGAGGGACATTTATTGTGAAGAATCTACAGGAAATGAAATGTGTTTATCACTGAATTAGTGGCTTTTCTTTGATAAAAACAACTCCACTAATTCCACAGAGAGGAAGAGTAAAATCAGAAACAGCCACAGTGAGATGTTGATGAAGAGCTGCAGACAACAGGCTCTTACTGCACCTTTGTGAACAGCTCACCTCCAACAGGTGAAGCTCTTTTACCTGCCCCGCTGTGTGATGGAAAAACACTCACAGCAAAAAATCCACAGACATTTAGCTGTCTGTGGATCTTTATAAACCATCCATGGGATCAGCCCACATGCATCAGCTTGACAGTGGTGTTAGTCCTGCCCATGGCGTGGATTGGTTAATCATCAGTGTCCCTACAGTGTTCGCTGGTTGTTTTTTACTTTAACCGAGAAACCGATGTTTCATGTCACGAAGCCGGACCAGAATCAGTCAACTCATTCTGGGGTTCATTTTGGGGTTCAAAGGTCAGGTCCCAGGCATCACAGGGCTAACACACGTGGACAAACTTATTCACGCTTACATGCATGTTGGACCGTGGGAGCAACACTTACTGACAACCAAAAACACAAAGGCAAATGTGACTTTGCGTTTTGTAAATATCGATGCATGATATTTCCAGTGAGCATTCTTTACATGCAGATGTTGACTTCTGTATGTTTCAAACTTAATTTTTAAAACATGTTAGCTGTGTGGTGATCATCCTCTCAAACATGTGGATAAATCCAGACTGATTGGATGCTCATTTTGATTATTTGTACAGCTTGATGGACAGATGGTTTGGAAGGATCAACTATATGCACTGATAAATCTTCTTATTCATATTGATCCATGTTGAGGACCTTCAATATCTTCACCCAGACAACCAGGCAGGTTAGACAGCCTGTAGGCTCTGCTAGTCAGTCTAAAGAAATACATCAGAGGACATTAATAATATAAGTGCCTCTTCAGTTTTCTTTGCCTGGGTCCATTAAAGGTTGTCTTAATGAATAGGATTATTTCTGCCAGGAAATAAAAACTCTAATCAGCATTACAGTCTGCCAGCCTGGGTGTATGTGCAGCCGCATCCTTGACCAGGAAACAGAACCTCCACCTGCTCGGTCACTTTAAGCCGTCTGGATCTGAGCTTTGAACATGCTAAACAATCACAGTGAAGCATTTAGCAACTTGTCATTCCTGAGAGAGTGTTTACTGACCCAGATTTATAGCTTTAATCATACAGCTTCTGTAAAATAAGAGCTATTCTCAGAAGAGAAAACATCTAATTGGGAAAAGATCCAGCATGTTTCCCCAGACGCTGGAATCTAACCAGGTCAGTGTTCTGCAGTGGAAACTGCTGACAGTTATAGCATGCTACAACAGAGTGTAACGTTAATGTCACGCATAAAACCAGCACATGATGAAAGGATTTAGGTCACTCTGTAGCCGGTGCATTTACATGTGGCTTGGTAGAGACAAAGGTCAACAATGACCAACGAAATGCAAATGAAATGATATTATAATGATAAAAATAATGACTGTAAAAAATGTGAAGACAGAGTTTTGTTGTGTTAGCTTTAACTCAGGTTAATGGCTTTCCTAAGTGCTTTTTAGTGACAGAGAAGATGAGTAAGCGATCACATCAGTTATCAAGAGGCAGAGAAAGAGACCGAAGAAAAAACAGAAGAGTGAAGTAAACAGAGTGACGGAGATGCTGAGCTGGTAATATGGTGTTGTGTTTTCAGCTGAGGATTACGCTGCTAAACATTGGGTGAAGTCATCACCACAGTGCCCAGCAGACACAAACCCAACACTCATACTCAGTGTGACAGTGTGTTCATCCATGTATGTATATGTGTGTGTGTTTGTGTGTGAAATAAGAAGTGAAGAAACTCAGGAAGCAACACTACTGAGACGACAACAAACACTTTGCTAGCTTGTGGTCCTCACCAAATAATTGCGAACAGCTAAACTGCACTTTAGCCTGCTCTCATTTTTCTTGCTCCAGCCATGTGCACGTGTTTCACACTAATTATTAGCGCCGTCTATTCAGTGGGTACCACCGTGCACCACTCAGATATAAAGTCCTGTTATATAACTGTGCATGTAAGCAGTTCATTAATTGGTCTTTAAGGGGGTAAACTGGGTCATTTAGGGGAAATTTCCTGTTTCAAAATGAGCATATTTGTGAGAATTGTAAAAAAAGAAATGAAACTAAAACCCAAGAGGAGTTCAGGAAAGCCTGCGAGATAATCCTGGCACATTTACAAGCTATAATCAGGAGCTAATGTGAATGCTCAGGTTAACTATGCCTGACTGAGCTGCTTCATATATTATTCTCTGTGTAGGCGAGTTTCATTATGCTCTGCAGGAGGAGCAGTGCTTAGTGCACATGTATGCAAACATGCCCACACCACATGCAAACAAAATGACCTTTATATTAATTATTTATCCAGTAAAATTTGCGGTTATGGTTCACCATGAAAATTATCTGTACACACAAAATACAGTCGCTCAGTGACAGAAAATACTCATTCCCTCAAGTTGTATTTGTAGGCACGCGATGTGGGGACGCTTAAAGATTAAAAGTAAGCCTGGGAGCTGCTGGCTGCTGTCCGTGGTGCTGAAACACACCCAGCCAAGCAGCGATTTAGGTGGAGAGGAGAGGATTCCTTCTTCGCTGCTCGTCTCCACTCTTTGTTTTCCTTCTCCTCTGGTGCAGCTGACAGTAAGTCACGATGGAGAGGCTGTGGGGTTTTCAAATGTAGGCGGGAAGTTCATCACGAGCAGCAGCAAGCAGGTCCACACCGGGCTGCGTGCGTGTGTGTGCCATGGGTTTCCTACCTGAGTCAGTGACGATGCACCACCAACAGTGAGTCGTGCATCAGGACCACAACTGGGACCAAACCTGAGGTGAACCCTCAGGCAGCCCTGCTGTGAGATTAGGATGCATATTGAAAGGAAACCAAAGACAAAAAGCTCTGAGATGGATTATGCACCGAGCGAAGGCACTTGAGCAGCATTGGGGAGCTCACTGGCCTCAGGCTAACCATGCTCTTAATTGCTTTTCTCCATAACAAGCAGTTCATTATACACATAACACTGAAAATCATCTCATTGATCAGAGTTGTCTCTGCTGGTATGTATATAATTATTTTTGTTTATTTATCAGCGTGCAGGCCTGTGTGTGTATAATCTCTGCACTTTCCTACGTCTCTGCTGATATGTAATCTTGCTTCATGTGTTCATCAGTTTCAACTCGATGTAGTTGTGAAGCTTCCTTCAACATTCCCTCTATTCTTACACCAAATGCTGCTGTTGACTTGGCCATGCTGCGGCCAAAGCTTTGATAGCAGGAACCCCCCGCGGACTCTGGGAGGGTCTTTTTTTTTTAAATTTTTTTTTTTTTTTTACTATCCTCTTAGATTCTCTTTAGACTTGAGACTTTAATCTCTGTCCCTGAATATTTCTGTCACTGTCATGCTCCCTCTTTCTGTCTCCCTCCCCTCTAACTCCTCCTGCCTTTATCTGAAATCTCCCGATACATCCACATCGTACTCTCGCCTGTCTCTGAAATAGAAATGTCCTTTTAGATCTTATTCCAATGGCCTCCATGTAAAGTAACATCACAGTCAGAGCGGGAAACATCAGCTCTGACAATATATATTCTGTATTAAAATGCATGACACGTTCTGAGATTTAAGAAAATGTTGTTTTTTTTTCACAGATTTTCCACAAAAAAACATGATAAACTTAACTTTGATCCAACATATATACTTTTTAAAAAAAATATATATTAGTACAGTTTTGCAGTGCTCTTTGTGGTTTTAATTTCATTTGACTACTAAAGTGCGTGTGTGACATTTTCCTACCGTACCAACCACTCCACATCATCAATTGGCTAATAATATATCAAGTTTCAGAGGTAGATGAAAAAAAATCACTGTTGTTGCTGGACCCTTTTCCTCTTTATGTCGGGGGCTTTATGGGTAACCTGTGAGTGTGACATGTGCATCGGTGTGTGTTGTTGGAAGTAGCGCTCCCTCGTGTGTTTGATAGTGTAGGCCGCATGTGGCAACGAGGGGCGGGGGAAATAATTGATTCTTAGATGCATTGCGATGCAGACATGAACGATTTGGCATCTATTCACAAATGTCAGGTATCTAAATGTTTATGAATTGCATTTTGCTGATTGAACCAGAGAGGCCGAACTCAACTATGAGAGCAATGTAGCAACCGAACAGTCTACAGCGCAGACACACCAGTATTAACTTATTTATCCTCAAATAAGGCAGCGGTTGCAGCATGTTGTAATTTACTGTAATGTCTAAATAATGAAATTTGGAAGACAAACGTGAAATATGTTGTCAGTACTTTGCCACCCCCCAGAGACTAACGTAATGGGAGAGGCGCAGCAATCAGCAGTAACGTAGGCAAACAAAACCTGCACACACCACAGCATTGACCAACTTAAAAGACCTCTGTAAAGAAGAAAATAACTCTCAGTTCGGTTTAACTCAAAAAACACTTTCGCTGGCCTGCTCAGTGTCTTGACTTTTCCCAGAGCTGAAGGTGCAGCAGAGATTCTGCGCTCTACTGCTGGAGCAGAGCGCGCTGCCTCCCCCTTATTTTCTTCTTCTTCTACAGGCAGGAGACTGTAAGATGCTTTCACATGAATTAATTCATTTATTAATGCAGTTAACTTTTAAAATAAAAAAGCTTTAAAACATTTATTATTCAACAGGATGTGAATTGCAAACTATTACGATACAGTCTGCAAACAGTGGACACTATGCTACAGTGGGTTAATGTGAAGAATACATGTCACTGACACTCTCAGGTATATGGAAGCATTTAAGGTTGAAGGGAAAAGGGAGCTGGACAAGAGCCACACTGTATGCAGATAAATTCGTCTGTGTATTTAATGATGTAGCTCTACAAATACAGTATGCAATGTTTTAAACTATCAAGTGGTCACAGTGAGAAAAAAACATCATGTATAAAATTTGATGCCTCGATCATTTTATCATCGAATCGTAATCCTCTGAATCCTTAATCGAATCTTGAGGTGCCTGAAGATTTCCACTCATACCAGCAACAAGTGATGATGGCCAGCATACACGTGTCTAGATGAGCTCAGGGCTACAGCATTGCCTCATGAGAAGGTCATGTATTTTGTTCTTTGCTGGAAAGTGCAATACAGCAACTGTTGGTAAACGGCACCCGAACGCCTCGCTTTTCCGTCCTTTAGCTAAATGTTAATAAGCCAGTTTGTTCCCAACTACGGTTTGGAGCCGGATAGCTGTCAGAGAGGTGACACTGCTCATCATACCTGCACTGGCTGTAACTGAGACTGGTCAACACACACTTTGTGACAAACTGGGAAACAGCTTTGAAGGCTGCTGGGTAATGATCTCCCTCTCCGTCCCTCTCTGTCAATTCAAAGAGCTTTTAAAAATATGTTATTGCCAAAGCAATTCATAAAAAAAGATTCATATTTTACACATATTACACATTCGTTCATTACATATACATCATGTATCACGTACAGGTCCTTTATTATACTGCTGCAGTTCTTTTTTTTATTGCTATACAATATAGTCCACTGTTTAATGCATTTGAATACATTACTGAATATAGAGCAATTCCTAATTTATGAGATATGATATCAGCTATTAGTCCCTCAGGTTGTAGCAGGCAGATACATATTTAGCTGCTAAAGGAGCTGTTGTCTCTTCACCCAGAAGAAGTGCCAGTTTCTCTTGTGAGGCTCATGTGAGGGAGTTTGGGATTTTCTTGGCTATTTCTCCAAAATGAAAATCCCTAAATAAGGCAACTGTCTCACTGTCTCTGTCTCTCTCTGCACTCCGCTCCTCTTTCTACTCTGCTTTCGCTCCGACCCCCCGTGGTTCCGGTTTTTGGGTGAAGTGAGTTGGGGTTGTGTCTGAGCAGTGACTTGTCATCTAGTTTATATGCACAAAGAGGACGGCTCATCCTTTGAACCAGGAGAGTAAGTTTAAAAAAAAGCAAAAGTTTGAAAGAGAATACATCATAAAGTTTCATAATTTGGGGTTCATGTGTCAGAGAAACTTTTTACTCTGAGTGTGGAGCTCTGGTTTGGATGTGGGCTGCATCTCTATTTGGCAGTCAGCCAGTGGGCGTGTGTGTGTGTGTGTGTGTGTGTGTGTGTCTCGAGGGGTCTTAAACACAGCAGCATTCTAGAGGAGAGTTCCGTCGTTGTTATGGTTACACTCAGTTTCCGCAGACACCCTGGCAAGGCTGGTTCCACTATCGCCATAACAACGGTCCAACTTCTCAGCTTCCTTCCAGAGGAGGGAAAAGGATCGCAAACAACCCTGATCAATGTCTCACACTGACAACACAAACATATTGGCTTTAGCCTGCTGAAGACATTGAACTTAAACACGCAAAAAATAAAACCATTTCTTCACGAACGAACGTGAGAACTTGTCAAAGTCAATATTGTACTGTAATATTACTCTGTGTACGATTGTTTTCACTCAATGAATCTGTTGGAAAGATAGAGGCGCTTTCTGATCTGACAGGATGACATCATATGCTTGTGTCGTCAGATGGGTCCAGCAACACTGGACATTAAGTGTTTTACGTTGTAAGTTTATTTTGAAAAACACTGTATGCATCTAACAAACAGAAACTGAACATTTCCTGTAAAAGCTGAAGTGTATTTTCAAAAGACATGCCGTCCCAGAACATCAACAAGAGATGCACCCAGGATACCTAGTGTGTAATGTGTAGAGAGTCCACTGATCAAGCGGCGATATGTGACGAGCTGGGAGTGAGAATGTGTTGTTACAAAAAAAAGAAACACTTGGTTATTGTTGGGAAGCAGTGGTTACCTGATATAGGACAGCACTGTTGACTCATTACACTCCATTTCCATCTTCAGTCTGGCATTACGACCGCTCAGTTTTCCCTACATAAATCAGTTAAGGCTAATGTATCCGCATGAATCTAACATAATTTAAAGTCCACGCTGATGCCAAGCTATTTTTTTTAATTTATTTAACCTTTATTTAACCAGGAAGTCCCATTGAGATTGAAAATCTATTTTACAAGAGACATCTGGCTGAGGTAGCAGCCAATCAAAACATGTTTAAAATGCAACAAATACAACATATAAAATAAAAATCCACAATAAAACAACAACTATTCAGACACAGTGGCCTCTCAAGAAAAACAAGCACATGTCTCTGTCGCCACATTCTTTATGATGCCCTTAAATTCATTAATGGATATAAGTGTTTCTAATTTTAGATCTTTTTGGAGATTTTTCCATGTCCAAGGCGCAGAGTAGGAGAATGCAGTTTTCCCCAGAACTGTTAAAACCCGAGGCACATTGAAAAGCAACCACCTGGAGGAGCGAAGCTGGTAACTACCAGAGCTGACACACAGAAGGGTGCAGAGGTCGGCCAGACATTTGCCCAATTTTTCGCTATAGATAGTGATGAGTAAGTGACTTGCTATTTGTAATAAAACGTAGAGATGCATGGTAGACTGAATCAAGGCTACGTAAAATGGTGGAGGTTGCATGCATATACAATATGTCACCATAATCAATCACAGACAGAAAAGTGGCCTCCACAAGTTTGTTTACTAGCTCTAAAAGTAAAAGAAACACTTATTTCTAAAATAAAAGCAGATCTTCACTTTAAGCTTCCTGACTAGAGCAGCAATATGTATATTAAATGAAAGCTTCTCATCTATCCATATACCCAAGTACTTGTATGAGGACACTCTTTCAATTGATTTACCGTCAGACGTGAAGATGCTAAAATCATCAAGCAACTGTGAGCAAGCTTTTGAGAAGACCATAAACGTTTTCTGAGCATTTAAAATCAATTTTAAACTCAGCAGAGCTGTTTGTAATGGCTGAAATGCAGTCTGTAGGTTTTGCACTACTTGCGTTATAGAGGGCGCATGCTTGTAAATGACAGTGTCATCTGCATATAAATGTATTTTTTCTGGAATGTCTTTACCCAGATCATTTATAAAAATATATGTCACCATACCTGTTTTGCTGGAGTTGTAAGGGTGGAGTAGAGCGAAGTAAAACAAACGATGAAGTGAGGCGACATTGAGAAGACATCTGGATTTAGAGCAGCCTCGATAGCAGCTTCTATCTCGTCTGTCTTGCTCTCGCCATTGTTGATGTTACTCCTCCTGTCTTGTTCTGACACACCTATTGACAACATTTGACCACAGCTCGACAATGTCATTAGCCCCACCCATGATGCTGATTGGCTAATTGAGACCCCCTGTGGTGCTCATCGGTTGTCTTTTGTTGTTTTTTTAAACTACTGTCTCATGTCAGACGATCAGTCAACTTGAACTCAGTGGAGCGGGCCGATTCAAAGGTCAAGAATAGGCAAAAGCAATCGTGGTCATGCTTACTTACTGTTGTCACTAGGGCGTAAATGCTGAAATGACTGATGCTTTTTCTTGAGATGACAGTTGATGTCATCTTTATTTTTCTGGAAAACTGTGCTTAAAAAAGCATCCTATAAATTCTTCACTTGCTCAAAGGCTCCTAAGGGGAGGGCACTGTTTCTCTTCACTTTTCTCATCTAGTCTGGAATTTAAACCAGCATCCTTTCAGTCAGTACTCTGCTTTCTCTGCTTTTGCTGCCTCTTTTTGAGTAGTTCCCAAACACTCAGTGAAAATTGCTGTTTGGAGTCACAGAAGTTGTTTTTGTCTGTTCTCAATTGAACAAGTGAATTAGGCAAAAGTGAATTTGTGTGGTCTGTTCCCTGTTGATGGGACTTGGCTGATGTCCCATGGAGACTTGGAGATGGACTCGGTAAGCAGCTGAACTTTGTAAAGACTCAGCACCAGAACCCGTGTTTCATCCTTTTGAACTGCAGCCTCTTGAACACAACACAGTGAAGTGAATTTTAGACATTTTTGAAACTTTCATGTGACTCTCATCTGACTTGCTTTGACATTTTTTGTATGATGATTGTTTTTAAATCTTGTTACTGCTCACATGACAACAATCTCAGGATCTTAAAGAGAACTGTTTTTAATTGCATTTAAAAGTTTGCCTGCACATACAGATTTATCTTTATATGCCTCTGTGCTCGCGATAGCCATGGAGGCATTATATATTCAGGTTGTCTGTCTGTCCATATGTCCGTACGTCCATACATATGTCCATCTTTCCTATTCTTGTTACCACAATATCTCAAGAACACCTTCAGGGATTTTTTTTTTTTTCAAATTTGGTGCAAACATCTACTTGGACTCAAGGATGAAACAATTAGATTTTGGTGTTAAAAGGTCATGGTTACTGTGACCTTGTGTGCATCTCTTTTTGTGAATGTGATATCTCTAGAAGGCCTTACGGGATCTTCCTCAAATTTGGCACAAATGTCTAATAGGACAAAATGATGAAGTGATGACATTTTCTATCAAAAAGGTCAAAGTTCAACTTCACTGTGACATCATAACGTACTGCAAAAACACTTTTATGTACATAACTCAGCGTCATATCTCAGGAACAGAAGTGGAGACATTTGGTCGGATGCTGAATTAGTGACACTAATCTTGAAACTGTGCTGATTGTTTAGATCCTTTGTGTGTGAAGCATCCATGTTTTCACTGACATGGATGTAAACTGTAAGAGAACCTTAATGGGTTTGTGGAGGAATGCAACCGCGAGGCAGTAATTCTAGTTACTGTGTAGTTTTTGTGTAGTTAAGAGAGAAGAACTGATGTGTTTTAATCTACTTTCACATGCTTGTGTATGAATATGACACATGAAGTACATCCTCATCATTTGTCAGTTTTCAGTCTCTTTCCAGCTCTTATCTTTCTCTCCTCTTTCTGTCTAACTATTCCCTGTCTCACTCTCACTCTCTTTCAGCCCCCCTCTGTCCCGTGATCAGAATAGAAAGGAGTCGTCAGCTGTTCTGGACATCTCTGAGCACCTTAGTTTCCTGAAACGCAATGCCAGCCTGTCTGACTCTGTAGTTATTGATTAGTGCTTGAAAAAGCACTGCTAGCTTAATAGGTCTGCAGGCCTGCAGCTGGTCCGGTGTATGTTCAAGAGAGTTACACTGTCACAGTGTCAACAAATTCCTTCTTTCACATTCATTGATTACAGCTTAAGACAGGGCTGCTTGCAGAGTAGTGCAGCAGACATGTGGTCTGTCCAGGCCAAGCTCGGGAGAAGTCAACATGGTCAAGTTCCGAGAAATTACTGGAACCTGATCTTAAAGTGATATATCGTAGTGGACTGGCTTGACTTTCTTGAAGATGTTCTGCCTCTCATCCAAGAAGCTTATTCAGTTCCAGAACTCTCTTGTGCCTCTTGGATGAGAGGTGAAACATCTTCAAAAAACTCAAGCAAGTCCAGCTGTCTATGATATAGCACTTAAGATTACCTTGACCTGGATGAGTGAGAATCTTCGTACCAGAACCTGGGTGTAATGTTTTTCACACAGCACATGATGTCTGTTATTATAAACGTTTAAAATTATATCTCTGTTTCAAATTTAGAGTGAATTCTGTTCTGTAATTGGGCAGTTAAATGAGACACAATGGATGATTCAGAAGTGTAAACCAGTTAGAGAGCAAGTGGGAATGATCTTTTATATTTCATCATGACTTTACGAGTGTTTGGGCTACATTCAGTAAAACTTTAAACCCAAATAAAAGTTGCAGGCTTTCTCTTGTAATTCTTTAAACAGACAATTTGCTGAAATAGTAACAGATGCCATGTTATCTGTTGAGTTATTAAATATCTAATAAAGTTTCTGGTCAGGTTTTATTGGGCTGACCTCTTGGGTTGAGTCCATCTTGGTTCATGAAAGACAGAAGGACACTTAAAAGCGAAGGAAACAAAAATTCAAATGTCACTTTAATAGATTTTCATTTAATTCATGAAACATCTCTCTCGGACTGATGATCCGTGACCCACCGCCTACTATACAATACATTTTGGTTCACTGCCCACCATGTATTCTCTGGCTTTCTGTATAGTGACTCATGCTTGACAGTGTGTCCACATACAAAGCCAGGGCTATGTTTTAATGAGCCTGGACCCGAAGGTGAGAAAAGCAATTACTTATTCAGGCACCAGGGTGAAGAAAGTTTGACGCCTCCTCATTTATTCCATGTTTGTATTTATTCCTGTGTTGCAGAGGGAAGATTGTCGGTGTGTTTTTGTCATTTTTTTGAGTGTGTTTTGCCCTGAGCCTTGCTCCTGTTCTCTGCATGGGAGAGGAGACAAATGGTGGGTGACACCGCAGGCTGGGGGGCAGACGCCATGGCCCAATTATCTGTCTGTTTTCCCTCTTTTTACTCTCTCCTCCATTTCTTCCAAATCTGTCTCTTACCTCCTTTCTGTATTTTTCCCTGTCTGTAAATCTCTCACTCTCTGATAACCTCTCACTCGCTCTCACATCTCTCATCTAAATCTGTTTTCCCCCCACTGCCCCCCCCCTTCCATCCATCTATCTCTTACTTAGTCTAATGAATATTTCACATAGAAATGCTATTTATAGACGTGACATCGTTCCTCCGCTCCATCCATCAAGCTCAGCTTTCTCATCTGCACGTTTTATTCAGTCGTTATCAGATTGAGGTTGAGTTTCATGTCACTTTCAATTATCATCAATTCTTAGAAAAAAGACGTTTTTTCTTTCAATCGCTGCTGCAAGAAGAGAGGTTCACTCTAATTCGTTTCATCATAGATCAAGTCTTACTAAGGTTTTATCACAGAGGAGAAATGCACCTGCTGATTTGATTTGATCTCAGTGATTTGAATGCTGCTCTTGTGCACTATTTTACCATTAGGTTTTTTTTTTTTATCCCAAAGAATTATTCCTTTTATTGTGCTGGTTTATTTTAGTGCACACACATTAACAGGGCCTGTAGGTCAGATACAGAAGTAAAACAGTTGCCATGTCAGTTTTTTTAGTAGAAAAAAGAACCTGCTAAATATTTCACCTTTTAAATTGCCTGTTGAAGACTTGTCCTGGGTCCACTTTTCACACAAATCAGCATGAAATCCTAAGTCGGGCCTTATTTTACCATCTGTAAGGGAAGGCTTGGTGGCCTTTAAAGTTCTGCGGTTTTACAGATGTAAAGATCCAGACACACCAAACTGACACAGCAACGAAAGCCGACTGTTGCGTCTCCTAACGTCGCCTGTGTCTTGGCCAAAAGGTGGCACATGAATACACCTCAAAGACAACCAGCACGTACGTTCTGCGCCTGCGTGAGAGGGGGTAACTCTCCATACCAGCAGGTGTGGTAGTCTGTATTTGTCATTCAAATATGGAAACCAGAAGACAGTCATGATGCTAGTTAGCCAGTTAGCACGTTCACAACCCAATCGAGTGTTGAAAGAACAGAACATATTTACCGTGCGCCACTGAATAATAACACAAACCATCACAAAATGTTTCTGCTAAAGATCTCAATGGATTGAGAAAAATAATCTTACCTTATGTAACAAGTTTGTTTTGGTCTCACTCCTTCCTGACTTTAGCTCTTTGTTTACTTTCCTCGCTTCTGTTTCTCTTCTCGTGTGCTGAGCTGTGCTGAGCTATTACGTCCAAGGTACCCTGGGTGTGTTGGTTGTTGACGTTCTGGGACGCCGTGTCAACTTCAGCCTGTTACATGCATTGTCTTTTTTCAAATTACACTTCTGTTTTCACGGGAAATGTACAGTTTGCATACAGTCTCTTTCAAAATAAAAGCACTACGTCGGTACAACACCACAAATTGATGTTTTTTTTACTTCAACAACAGAGGCACGTGGTTGGGCAGGAAAGAAGAACATTTGGCTTTACATTCAGGTGGGAAGCAAACCCGGCCTCTGCGGTGAAAGTCATTGGGTGCCGTGTTTCCGCCAATGCTGCCGGGCAGCATTAAACAATAACGTATCATGCTAATGTGAAAGCACAGCTTTTTACATTGGTGTCTGACGCTGGAAGTCATTGACCAAATGCTTGTTTTCGATGACTTCAGAGTAAAACTGTATTGGCTCGGCAGTCACAGATGCTAATTCAACATGCTGAATCACCAGAAAAAACAAACGGTTCAAGACACACCACACTGACTAGGGAGACAGAGGCTCATCAATGGCTGACTGTTGGCTTGGTGTGTCAGGGCCTTAAACTCTGCAACTTGACTTCGAGCTGGCCTGTTTCAAGATGGCTGAAGTAAAGGTATAATTGATGGGGTAAATGATGTTACTGGCAAAGCTTCTTCGTTTCAGGTTAGTTTTGCTGATAAGAAACAGATTCACAAACCAGCTTTGGATCTCTGAATATTATTTTTACAGTGAAAATTATATTTTTTACCACCCTATGATGGTATTATAGTATAATAGTGATAGACAACTTTTGTTATTTCTGTTAACACAACTCACAATGAAGCTGTAAAAATCCAGACCCATAAGTTACACTGATTAATGGCATTAGTTGCTCTCTTTTTACAAACTATTTCAACAAGGTCTCAGTTTGTCTCGTATTTGTCTCCAGAGTACAGTTTGTTCGACCATTGCATGTTGTCAAGCTACAGGCTGTACTTGTTTTTCACTTCAATACTGCAGCTCAGCCCAAAAGATGATTCTGATAAATGCCTTTTCTTTGTCAAGCTACCATCCCACTGGTCCACTATTTTTTTGAATGAGACTTTGTATGAAGAGCCTCCCTCCTGTGAGAGGACACACTGTAAGCAGTCAGTGTGACGCTGTAAACCTCCCAGGCTCCCAGCTCTCTACACGTCCCCCTTTAACCCATTAAAGCTTATTCACCCCACTGCCTGCTCATTCAGTCACGTAAATTGGATGACAGTGTCAAATGCATGCCTGACCATGGCTTTTGTTAGGCTGAGTCCATGCTTCACGTTCGCGTATGGACATGCACGGGACAAGCAAGCCTGCAGGCACGCATGTGTGAGCGAATGAGCATTTGCAAGTTGAGCATTTGCATGTGAGTTTAAGCTTGTGTGTGTGCGTGTGTGTGTGTGTGTGTGTGTGTGTGTGGGTGCATGTGATCGGTTGTAACAAAGACAAAATTGGACCTCGGAGACATCGCTGATGAAATCAAAAGTAACAGCAGCATATTTCAGTGTTTTCATGGCACAGAACTCAAGATAAATATTGGCTTTGGATTTTGGGGGAAACATGCAGCACTGCAGTGGTTTTTAAATGTTTCCTCACATTTTGAAAATGTTTTTCTCTTTGGGTCCCAGATGTGTCTTTCAGGCTGTTTTACAGGCTAATGTGAACAATTAACTAATGCAAGTGCTGCAGCTTTCAGCTTTCAGTGTGAATGTTTCTACTGTGCTCATTTAAACAGTGCTGGGACCTTCCCTATATGCTCTTAAAATCTGTTTTTATTCACTAGATTGCAAAAACCATTATACCCAGTTGTCCTTTACAGGGCCGTGGAGGGCTGGAGTTTATCCCAGCTCATACTGGGTGAGAGAGGGGGAGAGGGGCTTTAATCTCTACATACTAACAACATATTTTAACAGTTAATTGAGACATGGCATTCCGGAGCCACTTCTTGATAAAAATAAGTGTTTTCAGATTGAACATGTTAACTGTTTCTCAAGCAAACACTTCATAATGAGTTACTTCAGTTAATGCCAGCAGGGTTTTTTTTTTTTTTAGGGAGGAAAGTACTTTCTGGTGTTGCCACTTAATTTCATCAGATGTTTCCCTTCTCACTGCCTCCTTTCCCTGTGTTAGATTACACCACAGTGTTTGGTAGATATATCAAGATTTCATGTTGTCTTTTTGTTTGTTTGTTTTGTCTCTGTGGGTGTTGACTCATGGATTTACTGGCTGTGTGTTCATGTGGGTGTATGTAGAAACAGATTTGACCACGCTTATAGATTTTGTCTGGTAGGAGTGTGTGTATGAGAGAGAGTGAATTTGTGTGTGTGCTTGGCCCTGCAGGCTACCATGCAGACAGCATCCCATTGAATTACTATAATGGGCTGGTAATGGGTCTCACTGAGTGGTTGAGGGTGAGGAGGGACCAGGAACATGCCAGAGGTCAATGTGCTGCTTTGGAGCCCACAGGTTTCCCGATCTGTGGGTCAGGTGTTTTTTTTTTTAACTGTCAAGGCTAACGGTAAAGGCTCTGTCAGAAATAGCTGCTCCAGTTAGTGGACTGGAAACAGACTGGAAAAATGGACTGCTGAGTGTTTGAGAGAGACATTTTCAGGTGTTGGCAGGTCTAGTTGCCAGAAAAAATGTTTGCATTGTATGCTTCCCCAAACCACGGATACATTACATTTGCATGTTAATATATAGTGGACATGTTGAAACTTTACATTTCAACAACCCAGTGGATAGTAGTCAGGTATAGGTGCAAAAACCACAAGGTTATGGTCAAGGAAAGATCCTGTTTTGGCACATAATGCCTACTTTTTAGGACATAATCCCTGTGGGGGAAAGCAGCGATGTTCCTGCTTTTAGTGCCTAAAAAGCTGCTGGAAAAGCAGCAACAGATCGGTCGCTACAAAACACCCATGTTTGGGCTACATCCCAACCAGTTTGTTTGTTGGTCTCAAACAGAGATCTGCAGCTTGTCAGGTGTGTTATCTGGGTGACACATGATCCTCCATCCCCTCCACCTCATACAGTAGCCTATATAGCAGTCTCATATTCATTCACATTCACTGTAAAAATGTTAAAGGGGAACTAATGTTTTTTTCAACCTGGGCCCTATTTTCCGATCTACTTTTGTCTAAATGAGTGATAGGATGTTCAATATGTGACATGTCTCCAGTACGAAGCTAGGGCTGACCTGCCTGCAGCCCGTGAGCGCGCACTATATTAAATAATAGGGCACTCAGACAGCGTCAAACAACCTCAAAATATGTCCACTAAAAGTGCATTTTTTTCACACAGATAGGCTCGGATTGTTAGTATAATTATCTGACAACATAACGGAAAGGAGAAATGAACGTCTGTGTTTACCTTTAGCTGGATTCAGACATGTTCCTCTGCCTGTTGCTGCTCCCTCTCTCTCCTCGTCCGCTCTTCAGTTTCAATGAGCTCTGCGTCCGTGTACGTCCGTGTACTCCGTGTTCAAATAAATACGGGCGGTCATCAAATTCAAATGGCTCATCCAGATCCAGTTGATCAAAAGAAAATCGGGTAAAAATTCAGCCATGACGACTCCAAACAGAGTAACTCCTCGTGTTTGTAAGGTCACTCCAGCGGTAACTTCCTGCAACAACTCAAATCTCGCGAGACGTGAGATTTCAGAGTCAGACTTTCATTCTCTGAGTGTTTTGACTTGCCACAACAAACATGTCCGAATTTTTACCCAATTTTGACCAACTGGATCTGAATGTACCGTATTTATTAGAACACAGAGTACACGTCAACATGTCAACATTTTCCTCTGGTGACTGGGCTGCAAGTGAAGTAACAGAACAGCCTGCATGGGCAGTCAATGCTTTTTTACTGAACACTGACTTATTTGATTACAGTTAGCATGATTTGGACCTTTTGCATGTTATATCACAAATAAGACATAAGAAAAAAATCCTGTTAAATGAACTATGTCAAACATTCTGTATCCAGATAAAAGTGAGAGTGAAGAATCAAATGATCTTACATTGTTTGCAGCCTTTGACCTCCTGCTCTCGTTGTTTAAGCATCACACACATCTGTACTTTCAATTTGAGCAGAAGAAAAACAGTTTGGCATCTTAAAATGACCATAATGGGCTAAACTAGCGTGACATCACCTATAGGTTTGTGGACTCCCATTTTGAAACCAGTTGTTGCCATCTTGGGTTTTTGAAGCCAGAGGTGACTATATTTGGATGGCTGTGGAGGAGGAGGAGCGAGGGTTGGATCTGACTCATAAGCCCCGTTCCCACTGCACAAGAAAACCCGCTAACACCTGCTAACATCTGGCTTTTTAATGTAATGAGAAAGGGGCTTAATCGGCATTCACACCTGGGTCAAATTACTCTGCATAGACACGGGGATTAATCGCCTCTGGCTCTGATCAGTATTGATGGGAACACCACACCCAGGATATGCTAGCTACTGTAGCCTGTAGCGATAGCTCATTTTTGTACCAAGCTGTAAACATGTTTATTTGTGCTTTAAAGTTGGGCATTTTAACACAGGTGTCTATGGTGACTGACTCGCTTCCCAAGCCAGCCTCAAGTGGCCATTTGATGAGCTGCAGTGTTTAGCACTTCTGTGTTGGCTTCATTTTTCGGACCTGGAGGTTTCCCCTTGGAAATGACCTCATAAATGGGGCAGTAGTTGGTTTTACATGGATTACAGGAACTAAAGTACAGATATAAAAACACTGGACTTCACTATGACACTGGACTTATACTAAAACAGGGTGTGAGAGCACATGAGTTAATGCACCGCGTGCTGAATGTGGCATATTAGACACTGAAGTATTGTATTCCATTTCCCAAACATAGAAGGATGTAGAAAATAATGAAGTGGGTCAGTTTCACTGTCCAGTAAAAGTGATTGACAGCATCAGTTCTCGTTATCTCCACCAAAGATGATGCATGTATCACTCCCAAGTGGCAACAGCTGGAGTTATCGCAGTGTCGTGCATGTTAAGGAGAGCGTGAATGAGTGTGTAGGAGAGCAGCCTGCGAGACCGGTCAGAATTAACATCAATTTGCATAAATTATAGACCAGCCATTTAAATATTTTATCACAGCGTACTTCATTCTTCACGTTACTCCACTCTCACTCACTCTGTCTGACCCGTCACACTTTCCTCCTCACCCATCTCCCACTGTCCCTCCCTCCCTCTTCTTATCTAATTCCATTTGATGGACTGATGGACATTTCCATTGACCTGATTAGGGCCCGGCCTATCAGCCAGTAATGGCAGTAGAGCGAGTGTGTGCGTGTGTGTGTGTGCATAGACGTTTTGCTTCCCACCATATCAGTCCATGAGTGCTTCTCTAAGTGCCTTTATGTGTAGTTTATATGGTGTGGGTGTGTTTATGTGTTCTTAGTTGTGTTTATGCGTCTCATCACTGTCAGCCGCTTTTCTAGAGATTAGCATATGCGTTTCCTTCCCACTGTGAAGTTGATCCACTCCTTAACATTTTAAAACCCTCCTGCAAGAAAACCTCATCTTCCTGTTTCTTTTACAACATACTTTCAGAATATATTGGCTGTAACAGGATTACATTTTTTTTTTAAGTAAGCTGCCAGATTCTTAAAAGTACTTTACGGATTTAGCATCGCGCTCCTCTAACATTGGACAGGTTTAAGCAGATGATAGTCTCTTACCTCAGGCGTCAGGATATACTGTGCAGGAGTTTCCTAAAAAAAAACAATGTATAGACTCATACTAGAAATTAACTTTTTGAATCACTGGCCAAGGAGACTGCTGGATTTTTTTATCAGCCAAAATAACATAATGCCTTTTTTCATTACATATGAACTTGCTTTTGTACATTTCTTTGTAATATTAAGGTATTTTATTGAAAACTAACTTAAAGTAAAGGCCAGAGAAAAATCTGAAGCGAAATCATCTTAATATATTAAACAGCTCATCACCACAGCCTCAGTATGTGAATAAGTTCCCTCTGGTAAGCAGTAATGCAGTCTACATGTCCAGGGCTTTTACTGTAAAAGGTAAGAACAGCAGCGGTGAAGCTGTAATACCACTGACTGTAGAGTGCAACAGGAATGACTTAGCATTTAAGCCCCCTTCGTTCCCTTGTCTTGACGTCAGTTGGTTTTTGGCTAGATGTCTGACAAGCTGAAGAGATTTTCACATTTTGTTCTACTTTGTAAAATACATGAGTTATTACTCCACTCATGAGTTTAGCTTTTAATTTTTGGCAATTGCCTTTAGGATTCAGAGCTCATGAAAGCGCTGTTCATTTGTGAAGATTATTGCTGAATAAAATGTGTACAATTCATAAATGTTTCTTTGCCACAGAGCTTATTTTTGTGCAATAATCCAAAATCCAATGGAGAAATCCCACAGGCTTTTTGACGAGGGAACCAGGGTGACGCTAACTTCTTCGCCGGCCTACAAAAAAAGCATCATCCCAGCAGCACTTTATAGGCACAAGAAATGTGCCGTCTTGGCTCAGACTACGAAGGCTCTGCGTCATATATGGGCACAACTCATAACCATTAGCAACACATTAGCCTGTGGAAGCTAGCAGCAGACCAACAGCAAGTGATAGTTTAGTGGATCAGCTGATGCTTCGTGTGGTAAACAGTGCCGCAAAACTCAGTTCTGCTGCACAAAGCTGATAGAAAACACGTTTGTAGTGTGTGTGCGCATGTGTGCGTGTGTGTGAGTGAGTTTCAAACTCACAGTGACAGGAGAGCAGCAGAGAAGCGAGCCCATAAATGACACCATTTACATGCCGGTGTGGCAGATGCACCTAGTGCATGGTGGGTGTTAATTTTGACCCTGATTCATACAGAAGTAATTCCTCTCAATCATCACTTATGACATTTTATGGGCGTGTACCTCCACAGTGCTCGGGTGAGATCGGAGCTTTATAAAAAGTTAGCAACCAGGTGCCAGACAGTGAGCAGCAGGCATCCAAAGCCCCCTTTACATGGCCTGTTCAAGGCAGGAGTATCATGCCGTTACGCCACCTCGCCGTGCTGTACATAAGGTACGACCGAGGAACTGGGGGACAGAGTGGGATCAGTTTTAATCCACCATGGGAGGTAGTAACAGCACTGAAACGGTGTCTGTATAAACAGGACATAAGCAGGACCAAACCACGAGCAGGACAGTGTGACTTTTTGAGGATGTGTTATGCGTGCAACCTACCGCAGGAGATTTGAAAAGTAGCTGGTAGCAGTTAGCAACTAACTCAAAGAAGAAATAATCACACACTGAAGGGGAATGTGGCCGCTGTCGTTTGGTTATGTGTGAAAATGCAGAAGCGGCATAAAGACGGGACTTTGTAGTGGCCCTGTAGCCCAACCTCTGTGTGTCAGACAAGGTTCAAGAGAAACTGATCTGACCAAATACAAATGTAGCGAGGCATGAGGCCTGAATCTGACGTTGGCTTTTACTTTCATGTTGCTGGTGAGCGAGTTTACAAACAGTAACCCACAATCCTGCACAGTACACCTTTAAACAATAAATGCAATTTTTATTGTCCTGGATTCAATTATATTTAGTCTCAGAGCAATTTAACCAGCAATTTAACTCAAGTAAATGAATGAAATTGCTTCATTTTCTTCACCATCCACTCATTAACTTCACTGATATAACTTTAGCTTATCTGAGCACTGGTATCTGCGTCTGCATCAGGAAAACAAAGTAATGAATTTAAAGAGGCTGAAAGAAGGTAAAGTTCCCTGGATTGTCAGAATTAAGTCAACAATTTAGTTAATTTGACTAAAATGTATAAAGCTGATTTGATTTTGCCTAATTAGTTTAAGTGCCAACAGACAACACTATCATTGTGCATTTAACATATTGTGGCGTGTTGGAGTTTCCCAGCATGCAGTGAAACAATTTAAGGCCATAAGCTGAAGACATTACAGTGCTTAATGTTTATGTATTTACAGTGGTTCTAATGGGTTACAGTTAATGTTGTGGTAAAAGACATTTTGCACCATGATTGAAGTCGTATACACAGTTAGTGACGTCGTAGAGAGAGTCTGACAGCACTTCCTGGCCCAGAATTAATCTCTTTGTCTTATCCCAGTCATTGAGAAACCTGATCTCACCACCACAGTATGTTTTTTATATTAAATGAAAAGTTATATTAAACTGACATAAAAAATCCTGTCAGACAAGGGTCATGTGACACATTTCTTTTGTGTCAGGTGAACTCAAAAACATTTGTGTTACTGTATTTTACTAAACTTTATTTTGAGTGCAGATTGTTTAAAAAAAAACAACAAAAAAACGTTTGGTGAGTGCACAGGGTTTTAGAGATATCATGCACATCTAAAAGAAAACACAGGACTATTTTACAACATTAGGAGTGAGTTTGCCAAGTGTGTCTCACGCTCCAGTCCCCTGTGTGTGTGTGTATGTGTGTGTGTGTGTGTGTGTGTGTGTGTGTCAGTTTGTGTGAAGGAGTGCCAGTAGTGTTGTGATCATGAGACATCATTAGATGAGTAACGAGCACAAATCAGGTTGTTACTTAATGGTTCAACACATTGACACTGATTCCCTTGGATTGAAAGAGTCATCAGAGACGTAGAAGAAATAAATTTACTGGACTGGTTGGAAAAACAGCGGCAGCCAGCAAATTGGCCACATTGTTGAAATAATCTTCCATGAAGACTGAGAGGGATTGTGTGTTTCTAGAATTGTGGGATTTTTTCACCATGTCATCCAGTCTGAATGATACAATATGATGAGGTGGCCAAACCTTTGCATACTGTTTTTCCTCTTCTCGTTTTGTGAATGAAAATGTTTATGTAAGGTTTATAGGTGGCATCAGGAGCCACAGGGGACGGTCATATCTGTTTAACCTGTTAAAATCAGACCATTGTTCGTGTTAACGGAGCCAGTCTGATGGATAGAAGTATATATCCAACATGTTAAAGAGAGAGTCAGCCTCCGTTTTCATGTTAATGGCCCCGTGCTGATTGTCTCATTGAGAGCTTCAAAGCAGATTCTCACCAGGACTGTTTGTCGACAAATATGCTGCTTGTCTCAGGTCCGCCTCGTTGTGCGAAACAATAACACAAACTCAAACACGACACACTGAGGGAAGAAAGACAGTAAACTTGGGATCAGGTTGTCTTGTCACAGCTTCATTTTTTCTCTGTGTGTAAACCTTGAAGTTGAATTTGCATGAAATGATGACCTGCGTGCCGCCTGTCGCCTGTGCACTCTCCTGTGGATGAATGTTATATCACACACACACATACGCATTTTGCAGACAGACACATGAGCAGTAGCCAGTGTGACGTTTTCTAGGCTTGCGTGACAGTCGAGGTGCGTTCAACCTATTTGTGTTCATTCAGTCGACAGGGACTCGCTCTATGTCCGCCTCACTGTGTGTGTTAGTGTGTGTGTGTGTCTCTGAGAGAGAGATAGAAACACACTACATAAAACAGTTAGCAGAGGCCAACAGTTATTACATGTATTGCTGTGTTGTTCTTCGGCAAAGCATCATGTCTCATGTAGTTGTGGTGGGCAGCTCCACTGAGAAAGCGTCAGACCGAAATACTTGTTGTTTGCTCTTCAGTGAATTCAACACCTGACAACAAATCAAGTTGTATTACCGCAGGGGTGTCAAACATACGGTCCGTGGGCCAGAACCAGCCTGCCAAAGGGTCCAATCTGGCTCACTAGATGACTAGACTGAGAGGTGCCAGATTTCAGGAGCAAGCTGAACAATGTGCTGCCTCCTTTATGTAAAATTCTGCCTCAGAGGCTTTTCCACCCTGACCAGGATACAGCTCTCTGATATAACGATGAAGACATAAGCCCAGTTCACATTACACGATTTTCACCACAATTCTGACGTCGCAGAGGATCTTGAGAGCCACCTGGGGTCGGAGGTGAGTCGGCAGATAGTCTGCCACGATGAGTCCTCATGTGTGAACAAGCCTACGAGCAAGTCGCCCCCTCGTCTGTGACTGGGACTGGATATCTGGCATGCTAGAAAACTGGAGAAGTGTGACACGACTGACAAAGAGCATCAGCCAATGAGAGGCGGGATACGTCCCACGTTGCCACTTGCCAGGTCCGCTTATTAGCCGCGACTTTGGGCTTGTTTCTGAAGTGGAGTTGCTTATTTGGGCTTGCTCTCTAAACGTGACCTTCTTCTATATATATCCATCTAATAAGTTATTTAAACGCATGATAGTTGCTTCTTTTGGGCTTGTTTCCACAGCCCTGGTTGCTTGTTTCTCTCCCAAGATCTGGCAACACTGACAAGCCAGCAAGCAACAACAACAATGGCGGCGTCCACAGGATCACGGGGAGCATGTTGTGTTTGGACCCAGGCCCTGGAGGCAGATCTGATTCAACACTGGGAAGAGTATCCATGCCTTTACCATGTGTCGTCTCCAAGTTTGGTGACGTCACCGCGTTATCTGGGGCTCTGTCGGCGAGGGCTCGGGGGAGAAATCTTGTGGTGTGCACACACAGGTCGTAACGCAGTTGGTGAGACTCCCGCTGAGAGAAACACACGTCGCCAGGTATGAACACTCAAAAGGTCACGATAGTCTCCACGACACAAAATCTGGGTGAAAATTGTGTAATGTGAACTAGGCTTTACTGCGACGAAAGATACTGAAAATGGAGCAAAATATTGTCAATCAAAAGCTTCATTTTAAAAAAATCTGTATCAGGATATGTATGAATACATGCACATGTAATGACAGTGAGAATTAGACTGACTAAATGTGGAAAAACTGAGACAGACTGTTGAATTGCACTTATTCTTCTTCAGACATCTCAGGATGTTCATCTGTTTTGAAAATGATGAAGGTCTACAGGATGTACTTGTAATTCTGTACAGAAGAAATGGAAAAATATTAGAGCTGATGGTACTTACAGGTTATTGTGCGATGGTTTTTTATTGGTCCGTTCCATCTGAGATGAAATTGGGCTGTATGTGGCCATGAACTAAAATGAGTTTGACCCTCCTGTATTCCTGCAAAAACTGTATGAAAAGATAATGTTGTCATAGAACAGTCCTGCTTGTTGATTTAATATAATATATAACACGTGACATATCTTTGTACTACCCAACTCTAATATGCAGCAGAAAGTACTTGTGCTTGTGTGTATACAGACGTTGGGTGCGAGTGGCATCAACAGTAGTTTAGAACAGATGGCGGCTACAGAGATGACTCAGTCGTCTCCGTAACTTCTTAAGAGATAAACATCATCAGTGGGATTACAGTTTCTGCCTCTTACTTTAGTTAGCTTAGCTTGTCTGTCATTTAAAAAAAAACATTATTAGATTATCAATAAGGGCTTTTGTCTTTTTTAGACAGGATAGTGTTATATGTAACGGGGGATAAGGAGGAGGGATGACATGCAGCAAAGGGCCACTGTTGCAAGGACATTGCCTTTGCACATGGGACACCAGCTCTACGTGCTGAGCTACTGGACCCCCCAGTTTTTTTGTCAGATTTTGATTATTGACTGAATGCAGACGGAGGGAGAGGGGGACACATTTGAAGGGTATACTGTATAGATCACGAGCTGGCTTTAGACCATGGAAAGTTTTTCATTTAATTTATATCTGACATTACTGGAACCAAGTCAGAACTTTTCTTTGGTCTTTTTTGTTTAGCTTCTCTGAGAGTCTTCTAGGAACCACAGGTATGATACTCAGACCCACTTCCCTTCATAGGACTCAAAACCAACACTATAAATTATGTAAAAACATCACTAGAGTTGCAAAACTGTCATCTTACAGCAAAAAACACTTTTTTTCACTAAGACAACAACAAAAGGCACTGCAGTCATGTTGCAAGTTAGATATTAAACACTGCAAGTTCATGGAAGTGGTAATATTTTATGCTACCCATTAACCCTCCTTGTACAGTAAAACTAAATGGGCAGGTTGTTACTTTTGACTGTAGTCTCTATGGGCTGAGCAGACATCCTGTACACTCAAGAGGAGGCTGTGTTCAGTCTGAGCCATCAAAGAGGAAACACTCATCAAAACAAACACATTGCAATAAAATTAACTCCATCTCTATCAATGCACGATTTACTGAATGGTCATTAAAATCTTTCTGGTTGTGCCCTCTAAGTCTTCCCTAACATTTAATTTTAGTGCTATAGCTTTAAATGCTGTGGCCTCTTTTCTTCCTCTCTTGTAGTGTGAACAATGCAGTGGGAAAATAGGAAAGTTCAACCAAGTGACCTTTGATTTGTTGATTGTACTAGAAGAGGTATTTTAATAAACTGGGGAAAAAGCTGAACTCCCATAACTGTTACTGCATTGTTCTGATATCCTCTCTAAAGTGGATTATAGTGGAAAAAAACAACATTTACTGTGGCTGGAGATGCTGACAGTACTGTGCTTTTGAGAAATTGTATTTGTCAGGTGGCTCTTAGTTCAAGGTGCAGCGTGTAAGGTTTAGGGGGATTTAGTGGTATCTTGCAGCCAGTGTTGCCAGGTGATAATTATCGTATTTGTACAATAATTTGGCCCTCTGTATGATGTACGATCAATAATCCCAATAAAGGCCAAATGTACAATAATTTCACCATTTCATGAATGTGTGGTTGTAATCAGTATGCCAGAGTTTCTTTGTGAGCCCTGAAGGCATCTGTTCCCATGTGACATGTTTCCAGCCAATCACACTTTGCTTCGCGTGAGATACGAGTGACGTTTGTCTCTGAACAATGAGCACGATTGGCTGAATGGTCAGCTGTACCCGCCCCACGAGGCGCTAGGACCCATCAGGAAGTCGAGCAAGAATGAGATTCAAAACAGAAGAAGAAGAAGGGAAAAAACAGAAGCAAGGAAAATGGGAAAAAGTAAACCAAAATAGTAAACACTAGAGTGACTATATTTGCCTATGTGCATCAGTAGGATTGTTATTTTGGTTATGACAGATGTATGATAATTTCCCTTCAGTGTTCATTGTTCAGGAGGTTTTTTACCAGGACCTGAATCATCTGCAGAGGTCTCTTCCTCTCAGAAAGAAACAGCCCAGCTGATTTAAACCCGTGAAAGCACTGCAAAAAGCAGTTTCACTTTACAAATCAGTGTTTCTCTGATGCCGCTTGGCATATTGGATTCGGTCCACTAGCCTAGCACCTGCTAATCTGTGCTCACCTTTTTCCTCTAATAACTTAAGATCCAGAGATTCATGAGTTCTTTTATTGGGAGCCGAATTATCCACAGAGATTTCTTCCTCTCCAAAACAAAATGTGGGTATTTGCACTGGTAAAAACACTGAACAGAGCAGGTTTATGTTCAATATTTTTTTTTCTTGCTGATGCTCTTGTTGTGGAGGGGCTGCCAACGTGAAGACATGAATGTCCGTTCTGGGCTATTGTAGGAACGTGGCGGTGCAACATGGCCTCTCCCTGGGTACAGCACAACTATTCTTATTTTCAGGTGATTATACACCAAGGAAAACATACTTTTTTACATTATACTGAAT
Source organism: Epinephelus fuscoguttatus (assembly GCF_011397635.1). Classification (NCBI taxonomy): domain Eukaryota; kingdom Metazoa; phylum Chordata; class Actinopteri; order Perciformes; family Serranidae; genus Epinephelus; species Epinephelus fuscoguttatus. The sequence continues at coordinate 363,154 of NC_064752.1, read as the reverse complement.
TCTGCCAGTATATCAGCCTAAATCCTTCACACTGGACCTTTAGCGGAGAGCAGGAGCCCAAGTGATGGTAAAAACTGATGATTTAAATGCAGGGACTTCAGTGTGGTGCCAGTCAGACTTCCATCAGGCCAGACAGGACATCTGGTTAAAAACATATTGATTTTAGAGTTGGGTTAGATGGACATGAGGTGCATCATAAGTGTAATGGCTGTGAGGGCAGGTGAAAGTGGCCCCTGTGCTCATTCAAGAACAATCTAAAACATGAACATAAGAAGTGAATCATTTATGCCCACGCTCTCAGATTTAAAGCCTTGCCCTTTTAGTTTGAAGAAGCATGTTCCTGAATGGATGATGACATTCAAACCGTTAGCTGACTCAACTGTGACCGCTAAGCTAGCTGCTCACAATCAATGAGATGTGTAACGCGACACCCATCCATTCCCCTAAGAAGCATAACAGCGGCAGTGCCCTGTGGGCAGAAGGACAAATGGAAGGTGACATCATTGAGCTGAGCTGGCTTTTTCTCCAGGATGACACGGCACGGTGAGACAGCAGAGCGTTAAACCTGTAACATGTAATAACAGTGTGCAGATGAAGGCAAATTAATGAGGACAGCACAGGAAAGTAGAGCAGTCAGACACACACTGTCAACACTGTTACTGATGTTTGACACAGAGCAGCAGCACTTATTGTAGTACAGTGTCTGCGTCACAGCTGCCACTGTGGAGCAAGGAAAAACTACTGATATTACATTTATTATTATTATTATCATTATTATTATTATTATTATTATTATTTATTGCTGTCTCTTGTATTTTTTGTACTTTTTTGCATGCCTAGTTTTTTAAGTTTTTAAATTTTGAAATCTTTAATCTGACTCTTTCCCCTTGACTGCTGTAACACTGGAATTTCTCAAAAGTGGGATCAATAAAGGTGTATCTTATCTTATCTTATCTGATCTGATCTGATCTCTTATTTATTCAAAGTTGAAATACAAGGCAAGCCAACGTCATTTGAATAGCACATCTCACACACCAGGGCCATTTTATCTTCCACATTTAAATTCTCAATTGATTTAAAATATATTCTTAAATACATTAAAATGAAGGCTATTTAAAAGCTACGCTTAAAGATAAGTTAACGGGGAGAGGAGGCAGTGTAAAATTAAGTTTTAGCTTCGACTTAAACATGGTCAGAGTCGGGCTGTCTAATAACATCCTCCAAATCTGTGTTGCATAAATGCTTCAGTGTGTTTTCTCTCTCTCTATCTTGGGACAAGTAAGCCTGTCCCAGATCTCCTCAAGTTTATATGTCACAAGCATATCAGAGATGTTTTTGGGCCCAGAGCCACAGAGGGATTTGTATACGAGCAGCAAGAAATTGAACTGAATTCCCTGAGAGACCGGTGACCAGCTTCAGGATTTTAGAACTGCTTTAATGTGGTCGTATTTCCTGGTTTTTGTCAGGACTCTGTGACGCACCTGTCACACAACAATGGCAGGAGTGTGTTTCCGTCATGGACGTGAGAGCCAGACAAATGAGCTCAGCAAAACAAGCTTGAATTATCCTAAAAGTATTTAGAATACATTACCTAGTTTGAGTAGTGTAGTTACAAATTGCACTTCAGGACATGTATTCAGTAATCTGTAATGTAATCAGTAATCTAGTGTACAGTGGGTTTGTGAGAGCTCAGCTGCCTGTTACTGCTGGAAACAGGGTTGAAGAGAGGACTAAAGGCGACCCAAAACAGAAAGGCTGTGGGCCGCAAAAGCAAATCAATGAAGTGAAAGATGCTCAGTGAAGCTGCGGGGAGCTGCGGAGTCATGTGATAATTTGTTGTGGGTTTGTTTCTACAGCTGACACTGCTCATTGTGGACTGATCCATTGTTCTTATAAAAGACATCGAGCATTCTTAATGTGGGAAGGAGAGAAGGTCACGGGTTCATGTAGGAGGGTTCAGTTAAGTTAACAGATGAACAAACACACACTCAAAATAGCTGAGTACAGTAGAGGCCCACGAGACAGCTGGAGACAAAGACAGGTGTGTGTGTGAGTGTGTGTACAGTGATCTGTCTTTAGAGATGTGTAATGGCAGCTTTTTTTTTGTTTTCTGTGAGGGAGTGGCTGATGTTATGTGGTGTGTAGTTAAATGTGTCACCCTGGGAGGTCTAAACCTGCTGAATCAGGAGAGTGTCGATGTGAAGCTGCTGATTGTGAATTTGAAGTCTTTAATTCTTACTTTAAAATGTTTCATTTAAACATTTTACAGCTGCCTTTCTCATCTGCAGAGGTTGAGTTTGGGCGGGATATAACTTCAAAGTAAGCTCTTTGAAATGGTGAGCTACGATTTAGACTGAGCGCTGCTATATGTATGTGAGTAAGTAGAGCAAAACTGCTAGTGCTGGTATGGGTCTTTAATGTAGACATCAGTATTTAATTTTGTAATAAGATGTTAGAAATATTATTTATCAGTTATTAATCTCCAGCACATTTTATCCAACAACTCAATTAAAATGCATTTTCCATGTTTTAATTCTGTGACCCTTCTGTGTTAATTTTCTCATTATATGCAAAATGTAGGTCAAAATTTATCATAGTATTTTTTATACTGCACTCAGGGGCGTTTACAAAACTTCTACAAATGAGGCTTTGGGTGACCAGCTCACTACACCAGTCATATAAATCTGCATTTCACTATTTGATGGCTGCAGTAGCTAAAAGAGCAACGTGGAGAGAGACAGGAAGAGATGCATGTTTGGATATCTGTGGGCAAAACCTTTGTTTAATTTCCAAGATACTGTGGCAGAAGTCTAATTCATTCGTCTCTTCCTCCTCCTGATTTAACAGTGGCGTAAGTGTGTGTGTGTGTGTGTGTGTGTGGAGCAAACAGTCCGCACAGCAGTGGACTCCGCTGTCATGCTGAACTCTAAGTCTGCTCACTTTTTAGCGGTCTAATGAAATGCAAAGGATTTGATTTAAATCCCTCGTGTAACTGTACATCGCTCAAATATATAGGTTCACAGGGAGTGTGTCAAGGCAGCGCCGCTCTGTCTCCCTTAACTTTCAGACCATCTCCTTCATTTGATCTTCAAAAATGAATTCATTTACTACTCGCAGTGCGTGACACCGACCCATCTGGGCTCAGACCTGAGAGACCTGTTGGCTAACTGGCACCGTGGAGCCACTCCATTGTGCCAGGCCAAGATGTCAGGCCGACCCTGGGGATGCCCTACACACACACACACACACACGCACACTCACACATTGCATTGGATGGCAGATGAAGGTTGGCGGTGCCAGCAGCTCCTCGCTCTGCCAGCAGTGCCCGCAGTGCAGAGCGGGTGTTTCCCTGTGGCGGCGTTTCTCCACTCTGACCTGCAGCTACACTCATTAATGTGTTAATTGATTTGTGCTGTTGCAGACTCAGTGCCAAGAGTAGATGGCTGCAGACAGTAAGTTAATGACTTAAAAACTTAAGCGCTGAAGTCAATGTGGACGAGTCTTCCTTCAGTAAAGAGCTGCATTTAAAGTCAGAGCAGCTCCGTGTGTCTCCACGTCAGACTCTCTGTTTTTCAGGAACCAAATATGTTTTCGATCAAAATGTGTCGCAGTAATTAATCAATGTTTATCAGAAACAATTAGATTCAGAAGATAAAATTAGATTAAATAAAGAAAATATAAAACAATGCCAGTTTGAAGTAATTTCCCATTTTTATATTTAACAACTTCTCTCACCTACATCACAAGTGAATACTACATTTACAAATACTCATTTATTAATGAAAGGATGTAAGAGTAATGGGACGTGCACAGTGCTCTACTAGTCATGATAACAGTCAATGATTGTCTCCCCAGAGACAGAGAGTAGTACTAAGATTAGACACACACACACACACACACACATTCTGGTGGCGCCCTCTAAAAGCAGCAGTAGTGCAGAGTGCTGTTGGGTGATTAGTGTGTTTTTAAGCCTGTATAATGGAAGCTTAGCCCAGTGCTCCACTTTCAGGGCAAGAACAGCAAGCTTGGCCATCTGGACACCAGTGCACTCTGATGCTGGTACACAGAGGGCTGCGAGGCCACGTTACAGAACAAACAGCCTGGGCAGAGCAAAGAAACCAGGGAAACAATGTGCTGTTGCTGACACGGAGCATAAATATTGGACCTTAGTTTGAAACAAAAATAAATAAATAGGAGAGAGGAGGAGCTCAGTGACGCAGACACACGTGTTTAAACTGTGACTTTAAAAGTGTTTTTGTGAATTAAACTGACTGCAGTACAGATCATACTGGCACTGAGGAGAAACGACTCTGGTAATACACACATTCAGACATAAATGGAGGTACACACACACACACACACACACACACATAACAAGCACTTACTGTAGAGGGATTTTCAGGCAGTGCAGCCTGTACAGTACATCAGGCACTCGCTCGTACTTTCACAGAAGGATTCACACATATTTACTAATGCATGGCTGCACGTACAGTCAATGCACCTGCTCTCTCACACGCACGCACACACACACACACACACACACACACACACAAACACACACCACACACAGATACACTAACGCACTAAGATGAACCAACAAACATCTGGCTGATCTCCTGCCCCACATTATTATCGGACAGTGCATGGAGGAGTGCTTAGGGTGGGGGAGGGTCCGAGTGTGCGTGTGTGTGTGTGTGTCTGTCTGTCCAAGTGCCACGAGACATCAGGGGTTGTTGGGTGTGCCAATATGTGACACTATGTGATTCTTGCGCATGCACACACACACAAACTCTGACCTTGGAAGTGTTACCAAGGTCCTCAGCTTGTCACCTCACATCTGCCACTGCTGTGCTGTGTGTGTGTGTGTGTTACTGTTGCTATGTGAAAGATGAGTGTAAGGAGAGAAGTAGAGCAGGAGGGATGATCACGGAGGGAGAAGTTGTGTTGAGATAGAGACAAAGGTAGGAGCAGATCTGATCTCGCTGTTAACGTTCATTCATAAATGCCAGCTCCAGGGGCCGTGTCCACCAAAATGTTTTTTCTGAGGCCAGGATATTTTACTTTTATTTTATTTTTTATTCTATTCTGCTCTGAGCCCTGCGTTTGGCGTTTGGCGTGCAGTGATAGCTGCATTGCACTTATTGGACACCCCAGTATTGTGCATGCTGGCTCACTGACACAGCTCACTGGGACGCATGATGGAACTGAACCAGCGTTAATGTATCACCTCCACCTGTGCTTTTCTTACTATGACAAGTCAAAATGTCTGCTGTGAAAAGGTCCATGGAGGAGAAATATGTTCATATGCTGTACATGTATAATGACATGCTTCCTCTCATGAACCAACACAGACCAGCAGGCCCTCTCTCCCAGCATGCTTCAGCCTTCCCCTCATCCAGAGCAAGTACTCCACCTTGTGCTGACATGTTTACTTCCATGTCTATTCTGTATCATGGCAACCAGACGCATCCAAAGCATCTCAGTTGAAAAACACCCACAGCTGGACGTCTATATTTTTGTCACTGTGACCTGTAATATGAGATGTGTATATGTACAGATATATCCACTGGTTGCCTGACATTACGTACGGAGCTTTGACAGTAAATCATTAAATATTCAGAGCTGCGAGTGGCTTCAACATATTTTTCAGTCCATCAATAGACTGCTCCAGAAAATTAGAATCTCAAAATCCCACAGAACAATAAAATACAGGGATGATTTTGGCATCGTTTAGAGCTGAGGGCAGCTGGGAGTTACTCAGTCTACATCAATCACTTTCAAGTATCCACTCGTCTCCATTCAGCTCCTCCTGAAGTGGACTGTGAAATTCTGATGACAAATGATATGAGGTGCAGGGAATTTGAGACCTTCGCAAAACTCAAAATAGGGCTGGTCGATATGGCTAAAAATGTTAGCATGATAAAAGTTTTCAGGCCTAATTATTTGAAGAAAGTAGAGAGTTAATAGTAGTTCAAACTGTTCAAAATGTGACAAACACTTGGCAAACAGCAAAGTAATTCACAAATCTGAGGTCGATCCCAAATAGTTATAATCCAAATAATGAATATTTAAAATGTGAATAAATAGACAGAGACATGTTTATTCTGGGCAGCAGTGTGTCAAACTCTCTGTGCAGAAAGTTTAAAATATTTTGTAAATGTTTTCAGCTGATAATGGAAACAAAATAAATTGACAAAAAGAAAAATCTCAACTGTAATCAGTATTTTCTGTTTTAAACACACAGTATGTCAATTTTGCCATTTTGCAATCAAAACAATAACAAAAGATGGACTTTGATGATGTCATGAAGTAGTGTGGGAACAGTCATCCATTACCAATGAAAGTCTATAGCCCCTTTTACACTGCCAGATTTTCAGCGAATGTTGGGCCGTTTTGCCGCCAAGCTGCGAGCGTTTAGACACACAGAGCCAGATTGACGAGTTGATCTGAGCTGCCCAATTTTCTGCCTCGTAGGGTAGACATATTGGAGGAACCTTTTCAGTTCAAACAGACCATGGCGCCCTTCTGCCATGGGAGGGACTGTTGATGACTTGTGGGAGGAGCTGTTGAAGACGCCGCACGTGCGAGCCACTGGCGGTGAATAAACAGGAAACAGCTGATAGCAGGAATTAGCGAGCAGCTAGTAGCAAGAGGGAAACACAAACCTGACAGACACTGTAAAGATGAGCAACTGGGGAGACAAGGAATTGTGCGCCCTCCTTGTCCTCGCAAACGAAGAGGCCATTAACTGTCAGATGACGGGGACGGTGAAGGACGGGCCGACTTATGAGAGAATCGCCGAAGGACTGACCAGCCGTGGCTTCCCTCCCACGTCACTGTTTACGTCACACGCTGAGCTACATGTTTTGTTACTTGCTCACGCCCCCCATTGCCCCGAAAAAGGCACATTCTGTATAAACAAAAGTAGGTAGGCGGCATTTTGCTGCACTCCCCGATTTTGTTTCTATACTGCCAATGCTGAAAAAAGACTGATTGGGCTTTCCTGCAAATTTGCACAATTCCTATCTAAAAAGGGCTTGTGTCACATTAGCTAACGTAACTTAATGTTAGCTTGCTTACTTACTATTAGCATTAGATGAGTGGACTATAGGCCTACAGCTACTGTTGCTCACATTAAGTGGCAAATTCAGTCGTGAGGTATCCTAACCCTCAGAAGAACCATGCTAAAGATAACTTAATGCGTGAATGTTGTCTTTATGTTATAACGATATGCATTAGCTTCTTCTTCTACTTTTTATTGGCAGTTGGTAACTGGTGTTTAAGGTGCATGATATTGAACATTTATCAAACATTTCTATTTCTATTAAAGCAACTCTTACCTTTCTTGCATTTCACACAGCACTTGGAAAAAATTTGAACATTCACAACTCCTGCCTCCCTCCAAAGTCCTATGCCCCCCTCTTCCATTACATCCATGATAGACATAGGCGTTGAAGAGGACACAGAAGAGGAGAGCGAGTGTGACGTTACAACCAAGACACAGTCAAACGCAACCCCAGAGTTTTAAAACTCAACCGGAGTCAGTGATGACTGATGAGTTTTACAATAAGGTTACAGTGCTAACATTAGATAGTAGCGTTAACGTTACTATTAAGTGGAAACACACCAGGAAGATAATGTGAATGTTTCAGAGGCTACGCTACAGTAGGCTAACGTTTGCCATTAGCAACTGGATGCTGTGTTGTCATATAACGTTATATGTTATAGCAAACTAAGCATAACGTTACCTGTCCTGCACAGTCAAATGCAAGATTGAGTTTTGAAACATTGTGATGTTACGCGAGCGGTTACGTCAGTCAGAGGCCTCCACGTGGGGAAGACAGATAGGACAGGAGAAAAAGTTTCCTTAGAACCTTATGAGAATGATATAATTATGAGTTTTTATCTCTGGTGGAATTCACTTACATTTTAGGGTGCCATCAGCTTATTAATAGCATTTTAACCTGAACAAATAAAAGCGTAAAATTTCCAGAAAGGTAAGTGTCGCTCTAAACCAAGAAAATTATTGTTACTGTTGTATCACCGAGCCCTAACTCATAAGCCTGAGGTTTAATGTGGGCAGTGAACAGTCTGCTGTCAGCACACAGCAGCTCTCTGACATGGCTGTGAGGCCAGAGTCCATTGTTTTAGTAGAGTATATTTGTTTTCTCCTTCAGGGTGAAAGCATTAAATTATTGAACATAGTTTGACTCCAAAGAAGCACAACATTTGGCCCACTGAGTTCTGCAGCGGTCCCTGCTTCCTCACATGAACGGGCTTTTTGACATTTAGGAGAACTTGATTTATTCGCTTCAGCCCAGCTGGTGGAAACACATCTAATTCACATTTCTTTTTTTTCTGACATTTTAAATGTTTGCGTAAAATCTGCTTGACAGCTGGATGGATGGATGGCTGGCTGATAAAGGGAGGGAGGGGATAATTGAGGAAGCGATGGAGAGGGAGGACAGTAGAGCGGTTAATTCAGCTGTGGGGCTTTTCACTTAACTTTAAATAATGCTGTAAAATTACTGTAGTTTTTCTAGATTAGAAGCAATGAAAAGGGGAATTATATGTAAGAAAAAAACCCTAACTCCTGCTGGTGAGTTATAGCTTCAGTTTCCACTTTGCATTGAGCCAATTGAAAATCAATATACCACAACCTTGGAGGACACGATGGGTGGAGAACTAAAGTAGACTAAGACTGACATGTTAGCAGAGCAGGACTGAAAAGGGAGAAAGGACAGACATGGAAAGACGAAGACAGGGGAGGAGGAGTAGCAGGAGGACGGCAAAGGCAAGGAAAGACAGGAGGAAGTAGGCAAATGAGTGAGGAATGTGGATGAGGGTCAACATGTAGAATCAGTGACATAAAGATGGAGGTGAAGAGACAGCAAAAGACATAAGAGGAGGAAGTTAGAGGGATGTTGAGAGAAGGAAGTAAAGAAGGTGTATTAGCAGTTAGACAACAACTGGACTGAGTGGCATTGTATGAAGACACATTAAATAATGAGAACAAAAGTGGAAAGTAGAAAGTTTGAAAGAGTCAGAGTGATAAAGTTTCAAACATTGAGTCAAGAGAGAGTGAAAATACTTTTTAAAAGTGTTACAGGAAAAAGGGGAAGGCAGCCGACATGTAACACGAGGTGACAGAAGCAGCGCTGAGGGAAGTAGGCTGAATTTAAAAAAGCGAGTGTGTGTGAGAGTGGCAGGAAGAAAGTGTGAGAGAGAGCGAAAAGCCCAGAGCATCCTCTTCATCCCTTATTCAGCCTCTGCAGATAAGTGCTACTGACCTCATTACTCTTTCCCTCCACTCCTCCTCCTCCTCCTCCCCTCTTCCCTTCGTCTTGTTGCTTGGCTGATCGGGCCGACAGATTGTGAGGTAAAATGATGGGAGGAGAGGAAAGAAGAGATGCAAACAGGGAACAGGATAGCACGGCATCGAGGACAGGAGGGAGAAGTCAATGCAGTTCAATTCATCACTGCGTGCCCGAGACTTTTTTATTACTTGAGGAATTTTTGTTGGTTTGGTGCAGTATTGTTATTTAATGTGAACATTTAGATTCACAAGAAAGTTAGATCCCTCTGCTATAAAAAGCAAACGACCAAGTACTTGAAATGAGTATGAAAGGAGCTTAAAATCTTCATTAACAAACAACATAGAATGAATCTTTAATTGCACAGTACATGCACATCTTCACAGGGCATCTCCATGTGTGGCTCCCTCTTCTTTCCTCTCTATTGTGTAATATTTATAAGCTGTGGAGCTTCAACGTGGAGTCAGACGTTGTATTGTAGTACAGAACAACATGGAAGCATGACTTCAGAAAATATCTGTGTTTCTGTCATTTAAGCTTCGTCACCCTGAGTGCTTTCATAGCATGTAGTGCCAGCAGGGCTTTCAGCGGGCAAGACCTGAATATAAAAGTTGGATAAATTCAACAAAAGGCTGTCCTGATCCCGCATGTGGGCCACACTTCCAGAGACATTCAGCTATGAAAGACAACTAGCTTGTTCGTTTGCTTTAGTAGCTAAATAACAAGATGAGCACGCCGTGTACTTCCTGTGTACGCCACACTCATGTTTTTAGGTCATTTTTTGAAAAGCCAAAAACATAGAACAGCTAAAGTCCTTCTCCTCTCCCTCTACTTTCATTTGGGAAGCATCAAACTTGATGACGTGTCCTTGAGAACGTTTTTCTCTCTCTGTTGTCAAATGACTGCATTAATGTCAAAGAGAACAGGAGCTCCTGCGCTACTGCACTGAGCAAATTGATATTTTGTGCTGCATACACAGTTTTCTGACAATGGAAACAAAAACCTCATTTCCACCCAGCGGTCCAGTTCAGTTCAGATTTGAACAATTTTTTTTTCTGTTTCCAATTTAAAAAGTTGTGTATGGTACCAATAGAACTGGTTCATACGGTCACCATTTTTCATCACCCCTCTGTCGGGGTACGCAGCACACTGATCTGATACTAAAAGGAGGAGGTAGAGACTTGGTCAACAGAGAACCACCACTTTTGCTCAGGGGTGAATTATGGCTGTTTTTAAAGGTCATGTGACCACTGCACAAACTGTGGCAAGTTTTCCATACATAAGTAAACTACAACTATAAAAATGATTTAATTCACCCTGTTGTTTAAAGGCTACTGTCGGCAACTTTTAAGAATAGAATGTTACTGAATGCAAGATTTGATGACGTGATCCAAACAACACATCTTAAATGTCAATATGACAACTTCCACCATTCCATTTCTTTTTACCCTCTCTCTCTAGGATGACATATGCTTTAGTGGTGATTTGATATATAAGTGTTTAAAAGATGTATATGAATCTCAACTGAAACTGTGAGAACTAATTCCTCACTTGGAGAAAAAACGTGATGGAGGGCTGTTCCAGTGTGCTCCAGCAGCACCACACAGGGCTTGAAATACATATGCAAAGGCAAATACCTGTTTTTTGTGATGGGCCTGTAAAATATCCCGCTCATTCACACTCTTCTTACTCCCAAACTCGCCATTTTGTCAGTCGATGTTGACGTCAGAAACAGAAGCATAGAGACACCCTTTGCGTCAGAATGATACACCGGGTGGTGGCAGTTTCTGGACAAACTCTGGACTTTCCCCATTTCTCATGTGAAACTAAAAATCAGTTAAGTTATTTTAATAAGTGCTAGTATGTGTAGCATGCTACAGTAGTGACATATGTCACATAATGTTTGTCATGTGATGTGACATGATGATATTAACAGTTGTTCTTATTTTAAGCCAAACCATGAGTTTTTTTTCTTAACCTAACCATGGAGTTTTGCTGCCTAAACTTTAGGAAGTCGACCTGAAATCAAAGTGTTTTAACTTTATTTTGAAAAAGACTGTTTGCATATAATAAGCAGAAACTGTTTATTTCCAGTGAAAATTGAAGGGTATTTCAAAAATACACAATGCATGTAGGGAGTTTAAATTGACACATCTTCCCTGAACGTCCATCACAAGCCCGTTTTAGACAGGAGTTGTGCAAATTTGCAGGAAAGCCCAATCAGTCTCTTTTCAGCATTGGCAGTATAAAAACAAAATCGGGGAGTGCAGCAAATGCCGCCTACCTACTTTTGTTTATACAGAATGTGCCTTTTTCGGGGCAATGGGGGGCGTGAGCAAGTAACAAAACGTGTAGCTCAGCGTGTGACGTAAACAGTGACGTGGGAGGGAAGCCGCGGCTGGTCAGTCCTTCAGTGATTCTCTCGTAAGTCGGCCCGTTCTTCACCGTCCCCGTCATCTGACGGTTAATGGCCTCTTCGTTTGTGAGGACAAGGAGGGTGCGCAATTCCTTGTCTCCCCAGTTGCTCATCTTTACAGTGTCTGTCAGGTTTTGCTACTAGCTGCTCGCTAATTCCTGCTATCAGCTGTTTCCTGTTTATCCACCACCAGTGGGTCGCACGTGCAGCGTCATCAACAGCTCCTCCCACAAGTCTTCAACAGTCCCTCCTGTGGTGGAAGGCCGCCTCGGTCTGTTTACACCAAAAAGGTTCTGCCAATATGTCTACCTTACGAGGCAGAAAATTGGACACCTAGGATCAACTCGCCAATCCGGCTCTGTGTGTCTAAACGCTCATAGCTTGCTGGCAAAGCGGCCCAACATTCGCTGAAAATCTGGCAGTGTAAAAGGGGCTACAGACGCAGAGAAGGGTACCAACTGCATCAGGCTTTGATGTGTAGATCCACTAACAAAGTGGCGGATGAGAACGTGTTGACTCTTCTCATTAATTCCTTGAGTGGGACATTAATAACCAAACATACATTCCAAAACTTTTTGTTACTGAAAGTGTTTGTGTTAAAAAAAAACTAGTAACAGGTATTTTTTAAACTCTCAGATACTTTTTTTATCCCTGTGTGGACCAGACTTTACTCTATTTTTAGTTCTATTAATTAAACTCAATTAGTGCTCACACAGAGAGCCGCAGAAAGCTGGCCTCATGTCAAGCAGCTCAGTCGTGTCTGAAGACATTTGCCATGTTTTAGAAAATCTTTTTTCCCCCCATCTCTGGATTTATCCTCTGCAGAGAGTGTGTTCACAAATGTTTCTGTGCTATAAACACCACTGTGATGTGAGCACAGCCTTTTACCCACGGCAGCCCTCCAGCAGCACAGATCACCTTCAGCAGGAACCAGCAGGAACCTCTGTTTGTTCTTCCTGCTGTTTGTTTCAGCCATTGGCAGATGTCGCCAGTCCAACCCCGACTGCTCTCTCAGTTGCTCACTTCCATAACGACGCCATTTGGATATCCATGCAGGTTTGCATAGGGGGAGCCACTGTGGAAGTTCCCATCATGCATCTGGTTTATTTTTGTCGACCTTCTTTATGTCCTGCGGTTCACCGCCGTTCCTCATAAACATTTAGTCTCATAGTGAAACACAGATTAGAGCGCTCAGACACTTTGCAGTTTTATTCAACTTAATGATTTCTATCATGGCTCGATGAACAACATGTTTCTTATAGCGTTCACTCAGTCGTGCAGCACAGATGAACACATTGTACTTTCCCCTCAGTGTGCTCAAACTCCTGCTGATCTTTGGCTCCATTAACAAGTGAAACTAGATGGGAAAGTAAAAAAATAAATACAGATCAATATTTGTTCTCCTTCTAGCTGCCAGGCATCAGCTGCCAGGCATCACATGTAGGTATGTGCTAACCAGCTGAATGAGATTCTGTTTTTCACTGAATAACATCACAGATTGAACTGACAGCAGTAATGCTGGCATGCTGGATTAAAACATGAAGGGCGAGGTCCCACTGCAGCACTCAACAAGTCAAACAGTGTTTACGACGACCTCCTCTCCTAAATCTCTCCCATTCTTTATTCCCTCTTTCCCCTCTGCACATTGTAAACTGCAGTGTATTTTTACTTCTTCATATTTTCTATCATTTCAATATTATATGCTGCCCCGCTGTTCAGTCACTCATAAATCTGACTTCCCACCCGCTCATTTGCTGCGAGGTTGGACAGTGATCGTGTCATTTGTGTGTCAGCTTTAAAGATAAGTAGTGGTATTGTTGCACTATCGCCTATCAAAGCTGTTACCCATAAGCTCTCCTACTGATCCACATCCATTTAAAATTCTTTGTGCTCATGAGAGCACTCAGTATGGGGTTTAATGCTAGTTATGTCCTGTGTTTTTTAGCTTGAGGGCATGTGCAACAGCTGTAACCCCTGCTGCTTGCTCCCGTTTTGATACCAATTACATTCCTCTGTAGCTCGGGTGGGCCTGCTGCGCAAAACACGCTCTCCATCCCCATGATACTCCTCATTTTCTGGATTAGATTAGCTTCTCTCCGCTTCTAATTTCATCTCTTTTGTTTGGGTTTTCTTTTATTGCTATAAAAGAAATGTGCTGCACGTGCACACACACATGCATGTACATGTGTGTGTTCTTGGTGCTCCAGTAAGAGTCTGATTATAAATTCCCTCCTCGGATATTCTTGACAGCAGATTCTATTAGGGGAGTCCCCATGAGTTTACTACGTTGCAACTGCATTAACAAGCCTACGCGTGTGTGCGCGCGTGTGCGTGTCAGAGAAAGAGTGAAAGAGGAGGCGTGATGGAGAGTCAGAGAGACAGGGTGATGCCCACACACAGGAGGAAGGTGGGAGAGAAAAATAAGATGCAGAAGAGCTAGATAAAGAAAACACCATCATGATTTTCTCTCCTACATTAAATGATGACATAAAATTTCCCATAGAGAGTGTAGCGGAGTTCTTTTTCTTCTTCAAAAAACAGTTATGATTCAACCAGTTCACTTCTACTTTCTTCTTCTTTTGATTACTCATCTCTTGTGTTCCTCCCACTTCCATCTGCAGCAGCCAGGACATTTAAATCTGGTTCCCTCTGTGAGTGAATAATTGTCTTAAACTGACTCAAACATTGTTTAAAGGGGCAAAGGGAGTCCTGCCAGATGGATGATTGGTTCATTTCACCGACATCTTGACGAGTTATGTCCAGGATTACATGTGGGTGTGGAAAGAATCCCAGTGTTGACTTTTGCTTGCTGAAATTTTAGAAGCAGTAGCTTAATCGGCCCTCTAGAATGTAATCTGTGTCATCCATCAGCCAAACACAGACACGTGCCTCTAAAGAAGTCACAGCTCTTGATGTTTTCAGAATAGCTTCTCTTACAGTTTTCATCTTTGAGAGCAAACTAATACAATATGTGCCGATATCACAAAGTTTGCCACGATATAATTTAGATTCAGTGTGATTCAGCAGCCTGTGATCGATATGAGATGGGTATATTAAATGCTCCTTTAATACAGTGTGTTACAGAAGAAGCTGCCTCTCCTTTCTTGTTTGCTTTTGGCCATGAAGGATAAAAAGACACAGAAATAATGTGATAATTGTAACTGGTAAAGTGCATTTAAGTGTACTTTGAATTGAAGGCACTGAAGGCACCAAGATCTAAGCTGGTGTCACTCCAAAGTCCTCAAATACCAGTCGCTGTATCTGTATCTCTCTGTATGTTGATCTGTCTGTCTTTGATGTGTCATTGTAAATCATGAGTGTGAACTATGATGTGATTCATTCACACACAGACACAACAACACACAGTGACATGCTTTTGCTCAGATGAGGTTTCCCTTTGCTGCAGTGAGTGTGTCTCACTGAAGGAATCCTCCCCTGGTCAGCTTCACAGATGCTGCTGCTGCTGCTAACAGCCACAAAGTGCCAAACAGACCAGTGATAAATAAAGAAGACACTTTAATGATCAGCAACCCAAGTTTCAAGGCTGAAAAACCTTCAGCTGGTCTCAACTAATTCATTTCAGCCAGGTCAGGTTCATGGTATCGAGGTTTATAAACCATTTGTCTTTGTAGAGCTGACAGTTTAGTTATTGACAGGTCTGGATCCAAGTTTGCTAATAATTGTGAAAACCAACAAGGACATATGCTGCTCTGTTAAGTCTCTGTAATAAACAAAAGGTTCTGCGTGTGTGGTGTAATCAGAGCTTCTCTGTGCTTTGTTTTGGCCGTGTGTGCATGTTAGTGCATGTGAGTATCCCACTGGCCAGCTCTCATATGGCGGTTACCCCTGATAGCAGGATGGCGTCGTCTCAGAAACCTGGTATTAAACGGGCTTTGTGGCTAAATGATCAGAGACCACAGTATTGATAAGCTCCGACATCAAAGGTTCTTTTATCTGTACTGTTTTTATGTTGTGGTGTAATATATTATCATGCTGCAGCCCTGACATCTCCACTCTGTGTCGGGGCTGAACTCCTTCAAATACGCACAGCGACAGACACACACAGGAGATGGACTGAAGTCAGCTGACATCAGAGCAGAGGCTGTGAATTATTGAAGTTTACTAGAGTTGATGACAACTGTGCTCATTACTGTGGGTGCAATAAAACCTTTGCAAGTAAAAAGACAATATTTTATGACATTAATACACACAGTCAGCAAGTATAAACATTAAGCATGTTATATTTCGTTATGCTCTATCTGCAGTACACCGCCGCTAATGTTTTACACAAGCACAATGCGCTCACTCAGCTGATACTGAATTATTGCAAACAAGCTAAAACATCAACTGTTGGTGTCTAACTGTTGAGCATGTTTGAAATTGGGTGGATTCTTTTAAATGTAGCTGCTGACTGAGACAAACAGCACCCTGTGCTTTTAGCAGAAGTAACGTTACCTGCACACAGTGACTCACATCAGAGGGACAGAGGACAGGAGGAATGACTAACGCCGACTGATGAAAACAAAATTTCACTCAGTGTTGTGATGTCAGGAATATTATTTACATAGTGAATTTGCTGCTGTAAACAATTCTGTTGCTGCTCTACAAACAACATTTAGTTAGGCTATATTTAGAATATTAAATTTAAATCCTCCTAATTAAAGATAATAAAGGTATTAATAAGGTACTAAACTGATTAGGAGTATCAACAGGACTAGTAGTATTGATAGAATCGTAACGATATCCATCCCTAACAATGCCCACCCTCTGGCCCCCCCCTGGTTAACACCATTAGCTCTGACAGCACTGTTGCTGCTGTTTAGCACTGTTAGCTGCTAGCTGGTTGCTCAGCTGCCTCCATTCACCTTATATGCTCTGAATTTCACGTAGAGCCCTTTAACAGTTTGCCTTGCTGTGGACCAGGAACTAGAGATGATGTTTTAATTGAACTTGACCTTGCTTTGGTTTTGCAGTTATTTGCAGAGCATGCGAACACCCGCACACAGCAGCGCTCAGGTCCCTTGAGCTTTGTCACAGTTTAATGTAAATTTTAGTAACAACAGAGGGCACTGAATATTCTAATGATCTCCTTTCTCCATGAAACACACTGAACAGATGAAAGCTTCAGCTTAGCTTAGTTCTCTAATTCTACAGCAGCATACTGCAGCACACAGATAACGACTGAAGTCAGGACACAGCTGTGATTTTATTGCACTCTACTGTGCCAGACATTTACAGACGTTTTATTGTGCACAATACACCTCTGCTTTTACATGTTGTGAAGTGAACTTTAGTTGTGAGTGGAGAAGACAAAAAGACATGGACAGAGCACATCACTAGCATACAAAACTGAATGTATGCAGGTTTGTCTGTCAGCTCAGAACATTTTACACAGTAGTTACAATATGGAACATTTAAACCTTTATACCAACATTAGTCTTTAAGAGAATGTTAGTAAAGCACATAGAGCACACTCATGTTCTCCAACAGGGCTGCTCTATATCACAAAGGATGTAAAAAAGATATCAGTGAGTCCATCTTTCTCTGGGTGGAGTGCTGCTCATTTGCTGTTAAAGAGGCACTTTGGATTTCACTGACAGTCTCAGAGGGAGGGAGTGAAATGCAGTTTGTGTTTGGGACTAATGTAATTATGTTTCTACATAAAAGTCCTGCTGTTGCAGCTTGAAATTGTTAGTGTATGATGTCACAAACAGTTATTGGCCTGCTTCAGAGCACAGGCCAGTTTTTTCATCTGATGAAACCACGTGATGCAACACTGAGCCAGGGAGTCTGTGCTGTTGTGTCATTACAAATACATTTGTTTGTCCCGTGGGACAAAGGAGAGTCCTGCAACAATGCAGCATGGTCCTGCACACAGTGAGGAATGCTTAACTGGCACATTCCCCTGCCCCCCCATGTGTTCACGGGCACACAAAAACATTGTGACACCTACACGTGCACGCACAATAGTGCACTGATCCATAAAAACACATGATCATGTATGTAAGCTGTAAAGGAAGGGCAGGCGCATTGAGAGAACTCAGTGAACTCTGCTTACTGGCACACAAGCTCAGCAGAGGAAAACCCCTTCTGTCTCTCTTTCACATCCTTTCTTCTCTCCTCCTCCTCCTTCCTCTTCCCTCCTCACTTCATTTGCTCCTTTCTTTTCCTTCTTTGTTTTTTCTTCTCCACTCCGTCTTTTTCATTTGAGTCCCAGCATTTTGCTGTTTTCATGCTGACAGCACGATTGCATGATTTGGCCTGAAGACATTTACAGTTTGTAGAGAAACATCGACGCTGCGTCTCTTCTGATGGGCAAATTATAGTGGACTTGCATCAGAGGAAAGTTTCCCTCAAAACTCCAGTTTATCTTACAAATGAGCTCAGGGTTCAGAGGACATTTGGGGTGAGCAAACTTTACTGTCAATCAGCTGCTGCTGAGCAAAGCTCGTCTGAAACCTCAGATGTGCTCTTGTTTTTCCATCCTTGTGCTCTTTTCTCTGAATCATATTTTAAAGGTTCATCAGGGGCTTGTACGTTTATGAGTGATGTGGATTGGTAAAAGATAAAGTCAAGCCTCTTTTCCACCCCACAAAAACCCACTAACACCCGCTAACATCTGGCTTTTTAATGTAATGAGAAAGGTTTCAGTCGGCATTCACACCTGGGTCAAATGACTCTGCAGTAGTCACGGGTATTTATCGGCTCCAGCTCTGATCAGGATCAATGGAAATAAAACACCAGCGTGAACAAGCTAATTTTAGCCCCCTAACCGGCAAGATGCAATGATGCACCACCACAAAATATCATCTGTCTGCCCAAGCAGCACTCAGACATTGATGCAAAATAATCTGCATCCAGTTTGAAAGAGACTGAATAAGTAAGAGGTATATAAGGAAGAGCCACCACCGTACAGTTTTTATAGGCCTCTCTGCTGCTTACTACTGTTCACAGGCGTGTTTTCCGGCCTGCCTGTGACATTGAACATGACACACCAAAAAAAAAAAAAAAAAAGCATGCACAGAAAGACATAGTCATCTGCTGCAGAGCCATGTACACAGCTCTGGTCTTATGGCAATGGAAATGGAAATGAGTCTATCACCTATTTATAGCAGGTTTACCCATGTTTAAGAGACAAACGCGCTAATATTGGTGGAAAAGGGATTTAAGGCTTTAAAGGATTGGATGGCAACTTTGATCAATCACTCAATCAATCAATTAAATTTATAAAGCCCAATATCACAAATCACAATTTGCCTCACAGGGCTTTACAGCATATGACATCCCTCTGTCCTTAGGACCCTCGTAGCGGATAAGGAAAAACTCCCCCAAAAAACCCCTTTAACAGGGGATCAGTTGGTCAGTCTTTGGACCAGACAACTATTGGATAGATGCTGATAAAATGTGGTTCAAACATTCATCTTAAAGGAAATGGCCACTTTAGAATGAAAATACAGACAGTACTTAACGACCCTCATGCCGACAAGAAGTCCAGTGTAGTTTTTTTAATCCACAATTCGGGGTATCGGAGGATAACAGCTAGCCGGAATAACAGCTACACTTGAAATGCATGGAACCCACATTTTGAAAATGTAATGAAACTCTGACGGCTCGTCCGTCATAATCCAAGTGCCCTGAAGCCGTGGCATGCAAAATTGACTTGAAAAGACGTAATTTATTCCAGCATCATTTCTCACCGTGGTCAGTTAGCCTGCCTCGCGCGAGACTTGAGAACTAGCACCACCACTAGCCATCAGCTAGTCTCGCGCCTAAGTATTGGACAAATACTGCACTGTATCAGCTGCACTTTATGTTCAAAGGATACTTTGTCAATTTTTAACCAGCTCTCCATCATAATAATGTGGGTTGTTTGTGT
The DNA here is from genome assembly GCF_011397635.1 of Epinephelus fuscoguttatus. Lineage (NCBI taxonomy): Eukaryota > Metazoa > Chordata > Actinopteri > Perciformes > Serranidae > Epinephelus > Epinephelus fuscoguttatus. Next base: position 343,548 of record NC_064752.1, on the reverse strand, counting down.
AAATGAACTGTGGTAAACTTCACTCCACCTTCCCACCGCCCACATCTCCCTGTTTATCTCTCAGTCAGTGAAAATTCACCAGATGACGCATTTTGCATCATCTGGCAGAATGTTGCTGTCTTTTGTTGTCTGTTGCTTAAACTACAGATTGTACTTCCATAATTTCATATGTCTGCTACCACAGACACAAAGAGTATAGACGTAGAAAAGACCAAACTCTGATCAAACTGTAAAGCCAAGCAGTGTAGATCAAATATAAATCAAGACTGGTACTGTATTGCCTATTTCTTGCCTACACTGTCATCAGATATTTTAGTGCACTTTTTGGCTGTAGTATGAGAGTTTCTGAACAGAAAGTGCACGCAGCACTGCTCCTTTAAACTATAAAAACTGAGATCAAATGGTAAAACTGAGCAGCGCTGATCAAAAATGAATCAAGATCCTGTTACTGCGTCGCCTCTTTCCCTCCTAAAATATTTTCAGAAACATATTTTAGGTTACCATTTAACTGCAACACAAGATTGTTTGTCTCCAGCCGGTCATCATATTGTTTGTCCTTTGTCAAAACAGCCGAGCTCAACTTGTGTTAACCACCATTTATTGGTCTGGTGTGGCACAGTGGATCCCTGTAGTTGTAGGTTTTCTGCCTCTTGAGTAAAAGTGAATGCCACAGCCCTTTCTTCTCTTTCCTGTTGTCATGAATCGACATTTCAAAAGTGTTTGCAACCATGTATTGCACAGTTTTATGGAAATGTTAGCATGCTAAAATAAGATGGTGAATGAGGTAAACGTTACTGTGCTAAACATTAACATGTTAGCACTGTCATTGTGAGCATGTTAGGACACTACAGAGAGCATGCAGCTCAAAGCTCTGCTGTGCCCCACAGTCGCTGTAAACTCTGTGTTGTTTTAAATTAAATGGAAGGACTTGAGAGTGAAAGTTAAAGGGTGACAAACATGTCGATAGTTTTTTAGTTTAGAGTACTTAAATTCAACCAAACGTCTTAAAACCAAGTGAAGAGTTAATGTGGGAACCCGCTCTTATCTCTCTTATCCGTCGGTCACTTCTTTTGTCTTCTCATCTTTCCTTTTATTTTCACTTCTCAAGTTTCTCTCATCGCTTCTCTCTCTTTAATATTTCAGTACACTCTTCTCACACTGCAGTCTTCTTACTTTTTTTTTTTTTTATAATTTCCACAGTAAACACACTCACTTACCCACATACACACAAACGCACACTTTCTATCTGTGATCTCAAGGGGCGGTTTGTTATGTGAGTAGTTGTGTGTTCCAGTCAAGTAGAGTTTATCCAGGTCAGTAAGTTGATCTGATTAAGTCAGTTTAACAGTTACCCGAGGGGCTACCCCCCCCTCGCCAACCCTCTGTCTCTCTTGCTTCTCACCTCGATCCCTCTCCCTCCTTTGCCCATATTTTCAGGCCTTTCCCGTAATCTGCCCTTCTGTTTTCCTCTTTCACAATCTGTCACACACTCCCCTTTTTTCATTTGACATTTCTGTGTGTGTGTGTGTGTGTGTGTGTGTGTGTTTCCGAGATCTGTGCTTGTTAATGCCAGTAATGTCGTTGCAGTAATGGTTGGATGACATGAATGTCACAGTGAGATTAGGACTCTCAGACTGGAATTACTCATCAGCCCGTCTTTGTACTGTACTGATGCAGGTTTTATTCTCAAAGGAAAACTCAGTGGTAGCTGTATTAAAGTCCTGCAGCTATTGAGGTTACATATTATCTCACATAATTTACTTGAAACATGGCTTTGTTGTTGTTTTCCTTTTTTTGGTGCTGCTCCTGATTTCTTTCTGTCTTTCTTGATGTTTCACCTCCTCTGGCTCTGTGTCTTTTCCTTGATCTTTGTTCCCTTTTTACTTCCTTTATTCCTTCCCTCCTCTGTCTTCACCACTGCCTGTAATTGATGTCTTTACAGCCAGAGGAGACAGCCAAGTAAACAAGCTTCCTAAACAACTACTACTGTACAAACATCACTTACCAGGGTTTCTCAAGCTTTGGCTCAAAGCTCAAAGCCCATTGGAGATTAAGTTTGGTCCATGTGAGCAGCACACTGGTTTTGACTGAACACATGATGTTAAGTAAACTGTCACTGAGCCAAGTTCTAATGAAGACAAACCAGTTCAAAGCAATATGTATTGAAACTTTTAATACTATACAGTGTACATGACACATTTATGGTCTCCAAAACAACCTGAAAAAAGGTCACATGATGAAAAACTAGTCATGAACTGCACTTTATTTCTTAAAAAGTAGGAGAAAAGATCTGGATTGTAAATAGAGCTGCAACATAAGATTATTTTCATCACTGATTAATTTACAGACATTGAAATTGCTTGCTTGTTTGTTTGTTTTCAACTATCAGTTCATAACCCCAAAAATATTCTGTTCACTATAAAGACCTGGACACCAAATCGACGTCAAATAACTAGTGGCTACTAAGGCTGAACGTTGCGTCGCTGCGTTGCCTCACATCGCCTCATGTCACCTCATGACGCCTCATGTCACCTTATGATGCCTCATGTCACCTCACATCGACTCATGTCACCTCATGACGCCTCATGTCACCTTATGACACCTCATGTCACCTCACATCACCTCATGTCACCTCATGACGCCTCATGTCACCTTATGACACCTCATGTCACCTCACATCACCTCATGTCACCTCATGACGCCTCATGTCACCTTATGACACCTCATGTCACCTCACATCGCCTCATGTCACCTCACATCACCTCACATCACCTCATGTCACCTCATGACGCCTCATGTCACCTTATGACACCTCATGTCACCTCACATCGCCTCATGTCTCCTCACATCACCTTATGTCGCCTCATGACGCCTCATGTCACCTTATGACACCTCATGTCACCTCACATCGCCTTATGTCACCTTATGACACCTCATGTCACCTCACATTGCCTCATGTTGCCTCACATCACCTCACATTGCCTCATGACGCCTCATGTTGCCTCATGACACCTCATGACACCTCATGTCACCTCACATTGCCTTATGTCACCTCACATTGCCTCATGTCACCTTATGACACCTCATGTCACCTCACATCGCCTCATGTCACCTCACATCACCTCACATTGCCTCATGTTGCCTCATGACACCTCACATTGCCTCATGTTGCCTCATGACGCCTCATGTTGCCTCATGACACCTCATGACACCTCATGTCACCTCACATCGCCTTATGTCACCTCACATTGCCTCATGTCACCTTATGACACCTCATGTCACCTCACATCGCCTCATGTCACCTCACATCACCTCACATTGCCTCATGTTGCCTCATGACGCCTCACATTGCTTCATGTTGCCTCATGACGCCTCATGTCGCCTCATGACACCTCATGACGCCTCCTGTCGCCTCATGTCGCCTCACATCACCTTATGTCGCCTCATGTCACCTTATGATGCCTCATGTTGCCTCACATCGCCTCATGTCGCCTCACATCGCCTCATGTCACCTTTTGATGCCTCATGTCGCCTCATGTCGCCTCACATCACCTCGTGTCGCCTCATGACACCTCACATCACCTCACATTGCCTCATGTTGCCTCATGACGCCTCATGTTGCCTCATGTCACCTCACATCACCTCACATTGCCTCATGTTGCCTCATGACACCTCACATTGCCTCATGTTGCCTCATGACGCCTCACATCACCTCACATTGCCTCATGTTACCTCATGACACCTCACATTGCCTCATGTTGCCTCATGACGCCTCATGACACCTCATGTCACCTCACATCGCCTTATGTCACCTCACATTGCCTCATGTCACCTTATGACACCTCATGTCACCTCACATCGCCTCATGTCACCTCATGTTGCCTCATGTCGCCTCACATCACCTCATGTCGCCTCACATCACCTCATGTCTCCTCACATCACCTCACATTGCCTCAGGTTGCCTCATGTCGCCTCATGACACCTCACATTGCCTCATGACGCCTCATGTCACCTTATGACGCCTCACATTGCTTCATGTTGCCTCATGACACCTCATGTTGCCTTGCCTAATGTCGTCTCATGTCGCTTTGCGTCATGATGCCTCATGTCACCTCATTTTGCCTCATGTTACCTCACGTCGACTCATGTTACCTCACGTTGACTCATGTTACCTCACGTTGACTCATGTCAACTCATGTCGACTCATGTTGCCTCATGACACCTCATGTCTCTTGTGTCTCAATCAAATAGTTGTACTTGAAGACATCACAAAGACATCAGCCCACTGCCAACTAGCATGTATGTTCTGCGCCTGGTGTATCAGGGCTTTGATGGCACAACAAGAAATTATCAAATATTCACGTTTGAGAAACTGGAGCCAGTTTTTCATTTTTTTATTTCTGCATTTTGCAGATGAATTCATTTTTGATCAACTTGCTTCAGCTCTGATTCTGACAACTTGACAGTTTCTGGTGTCGGACACTAATTTCTTTCTTAAGTGGTGAACTTTTACTAGATTTCATCGAGATGATTAAAAAATATCAGCCTAAAGTGTTGCAACAGAAGTTGAGTTTATTGGTCAGAATGACTCAACATTTGGACAGTTGGGTGGGGCGGAGTGTTCGCTCTCTCTCGCTTACATGCACATAAACACACAAACCCATGAGCATACCACATAAACAGAAACCCACACAAAGTACAGACACAGACAGATGATCAGTGACAGGACCACACATGCAGGCTCTCACAACATGCCTAAACACAAGCCACTCTGCTGCTGTCCCACCTGCCAATTAGCACCAGTGAAATGTCATTTTAATCTGTTTAGACTGGGCAGGAGGAGGACAGTGAGCCTGTGAGGTGGAGGAGAGGGGTGGTTTTTTTTGGTCCTGTCCATCAGAATTTCTCCTCGTTAATCCCGATTAATCCTGGCTAATGCTTCTTTTGTCCGAAGACACGTCACCACCACAGGCCTCCTTCTCCTCCTGTGTGCCTTCAAACAAATCAATTACTGCAGGATGAACGACGGTTACTGCTGCTGTTAACAAACAGGCATGGCCGGATTAGGAAATGAGAATTAATTTTGTTTACAGCACAAAACCACAGTGTTTAATGTTAAAGCATTTGGACACACAGTAGAGACAAACACACGCATATACATAACCACAGACACCAGCAGACTGAGCAGCGGTCTCTAACGGCTGAAATGTTCCTTCACTAACATGGAGAATATTGTGCTGCCGTCAACGACAACTATTTCCCATCTCGGCCCATATGTGCCCACAGTGAAGCTGCATTTGATGCGTAATCGCACATAATTTCCCTGCAGTCAATTAGCGAAGCCTCTGAGCCCCTCAGAGTGAGATTTATCAAAGCCAGCTCCATCCAGCATAACAAAATGGCATCTGTCTGTTGTTTTTTATTTTTTATTTTTACTCCGCGCAGGAACGACTAGTAATCCTGGTCCTCTTCAGCTGTTGTACCATTTGCTAATGACAAATAATTAATGAGCTGAGTTGGTGTTCTTGTTGTTGTTGGACCATCTGGTTTCTGTGTCAGCACAAAAACTTCATCAGGATGACTTCTTTAAGCTTTCAGTAGCATTAAAACAAGATTTAGGTTTTGGCTACTCTATCACTGATTGATGTATCTGACTGGACCTACCAAGGGCAGAAGCAAATGAGAAGTTTCACTGTCAGTTAATCTGCAGATTATATTTCATGATTAATGGACTAATAGATTCATTGTTTAGTCTATCAAATGTAAAAAAGAAAAAGAAGAATGCAATCACAAGTCCCCACAGCCCAAACCTCTTTATTTACTATCATGTTTGCAACGTATCCTCATACAACGGTTTGTATGATAACCTACGAAAATAAACACACAACAGTTCGTATGCTGTCCTTTGAATTAGCACCCCAAGAACGACGTTATGTGATTAAGGTGAAGTTACTGTGGTTTAGGGAGAGAAACATGGTGAGGACGTACCTTAAAATGACACAAAGTTCACTCAAAGTTTCCACGAGTTAGACCACTGGTCTCCTGGGGAAACTCCCAACCTACGTCGTAACTGGACTGCTCGGGTCTGCTTCCTTCTTTACCTCCAACGGCGCATTGGTCATGTGATCACAGCCTTCTGAAATACATGAATGATGCGCAAATTACTGACTCATGATTAGGTTGAATATGTACAAACATTGGTGCATTAATGAATGAGAACAGGCTGCATGAATGACCAGAAAAAAGCAGAAATTTGTCATATTTTTGTTTGAAAAATGACTGACACGATGAATCAACTATCAAAATAGTTGGCGATTGATGCCCTGATCAGGACTACATATCGAAACGCGTAGGCGTCAAGCAAGTTTAATAAAGGCTTTTTAATTTTTGTAAAACAGTGTGCCTTGGTGTTTTTTAGGTTGTGACTGAAGTTAACATTTAGCTACACACAAGTCCAACCATTTTTTATCTATAGTTGGCGATTGATTTTCTTTCAAATTATTAATCGACTAATCGTTGTAGCTCTAAACCTGCGCTCATTTCTTTAAAGTTTTCCAATTTGCATTTGTCTGGTCTTTTTTCTCTGGAAGAGTCTCAGCAGACAGCAAGGGAGTTTTTAATGCTCAACAACTACAGCCCCCATGAGGCTTTGACAGCACGTCAGTTGTCACGGACTGAATTAGAACATTTTCTCAAACAAAAACCCAAGAAAAAACAGGACAATTTGTGTCCCGGGAAAGGATAGCTATTTTCTGGGACAGTCGCTCAGAACGTTTGGCAGCCCTATGTGAACGTTGGTGCATCATGAGAGAGTTTGCGAGAGCTTCAGGAGGACGCCAAGAGAAAATGTCCTCGACAATTTGCTGATTGAAATTGTGACAAGTTTCTATTTTAATTCATGGTTATGCTTTTACCACGAACCACCTCCTCTTATTCTGGTTAGCCACGTAAGGTAAAGTGTTGTGCTAATGCAACATAGCTTGTTAGCCGTTTGTAGCAGCTGTTTGTCACTTTGCACAAAAATGATCACAGAGATGATGATGAGATGAACCACTGAATGTGAGGCATGCTGACTTTTGTGTTTTTGTTGTATCACAGAGTCAGGTTTGAGTTGTGGATACATCCCAGTTTATTGTTGGGTAGATGGTTTGAATACTGGTATGAATTACAGCCTTCTGTCACGTTGTAGTTCCCCACAGCTGCCAGTAGATGTTACTAAAGAGCCAGATTTTACTGATAATACTTAAAAAGTTGGATACATCAGCTTTATGTGGGTGTGTGTGGATGCATGTACCTTTTTGTTTGTTTTTTGATGTTTGTGTGAGAGCCAGCCTCCGTGTGTGTGTGTGTGTGTGTGTGTGTGTGTGTGTGCGCGCGGTGTTATGATGTATACTGGAACAAACTGTGCCTGAACTTGAGTGAGTCATGTTCAGTATAAAACAAACACATTATATTCTCCCTCACATTTCCTCAAACCTCAAAGTGTTGAGTTATAGATATGCAGCACTGCTGTGCAGTCACTGCTTTGAAATACTCAGAGTGTGACCACATTAGGCACGAGGTCACCTGTTGGAGGGGGCTTCTGTTATGGAATGAAAACTAGTTTTGCTCAGACTTAGGATACAGAGTTTTTGCAATCTAAAGGAAAACACAATTGAAAAAAAAATGGATAAGAAAAAGTTTGCAAGAATTACGCGTGCTTAAACCTTTATATTTATAATCAAAGATTATTAGAAGTCTCTTGATCAAGGATGAAGCAAAACATCATTACTCAGTAGGAAAACTTCCAAATTATCTCATGTGTCTCTTCTGCGGTTCATCTCATGCAGATATGTTGTTATAGAAATGAGAAACTCGACATAAAACGACTGTGATTCTCCTTTTTAGTGACGATCAAATACAATACAAACACTGCAAAGACAAACAGTCACATCTTTTGTGCAAGTGCTGAATAACAACAACAATAGAGGATAAATCAGTTAATATTACTGTATTTATATTATGTTTCCTCTCATGGACCCACACAGACCGGCGGGTCAAACCTCTCTTCCTGCTTGCTTCAGCTTCCTCTTCTTCTAAAGCAAGTACTCTGCCTTGTGCTGACATGTGCACTTCCATGGATATTCCGTATCATAGCAACCAGACACAACTAAAGCGTCTCAGCTGAAAAAATCCTGCGCCTCAAAAGTGCTCTCAAACGCTCCCAGCTGCGTGTTTCTTGAGGAGAACCTGGCGTTTTCAGCTGTGAAAAAATGCTGTGGTGTCCATGGGGCCTCACAGTGTTTGGCTTTTTACAAGTGAAGAATTACAGACCTGCAGGTTTATGTTAAATAATACCATTATCTCCTTTTACTTATTTCAGTATCACCTGTTTTTAAGAACAATGGAAACAGAGAAGTGAGTCAGAGTCGTCTCTACATTCCACCGTGGTCAGAGCAGCATCAGGCTTTTACAGACAGCGATGGTGCTCAGTGTGCTCTGTGCGGCGTCCCGAGGCCTCAGTCTGCTAATGCACTTACGCAACTATGGGGGTTCGACTCATTTTGCTCCACATCTCTCCTTCTATACCTGCAGATGCTGTAGATGGGTAGATGTTTTACAAAAGTACTAGCTTGACCTGAGAAAGGTGGAGTTCCCACTCTCCCCAAGGAGCTGAATAATAAATCAGACTGTATTGCTTTTCCTCCCACCAAGACGCCTTGGGTTGTTCCCCCCTGCAGACAGAGCTGGGCTTATGTAACGGAGGGCTTCACTCTGACCCAAATGGGAGAGACAAAGCCTGCAGTCGCTCTGACATGGGTTACAGTAGCAAGCAAATTTAGAGGCTGATGAATGATTCAATACAACACTGGAGGCTACCAGCTGAGCTAAACAGTTAAGATGGGGGATTGTGCTTCTCTGAGTTTTGGTAACACAAAGCTTTATATTTGTTCAGGTGTTGTTTTAATTGTGTTAAATATGGAGGCCGGAGGTTGGAGAGGCCACTCTTCGTATCACATTACAAATTATTGCAATATTACATCACTTTGGTTCTTATATCAATCATCATTGTCCGTTTCCATCCCTGTCACATTAACAACACAACAACACAGAGGAAGATTAAAATTATAATCTGTTTCAAAGTGCGTCACCATCTTTCTCACTCATCTCTGACGATAACGCTGCTCTCATTTATCCAACACCATCTATCTCAGAGATCTTTAAAATTTCAGCCACTTAATGTGAAGCACTATCCTCAGCTCTCTGAGCCAAAGCATTTATTGAACACCACAGTGTGCGGCCATTAGAAGAAAATGGCTCCGTAGATGCTTCCTTTAATGATAATGTGATACCTTATTGATCCCACTGTAGGGAAATAGTCTTTCAGCTGGCCTCTCTCCAGCAGCAAAGCTTTCTCACCACATCACACTGATGTCACTGTGATGGGAGCAGTTCCACATTTCGGGAACAGCAGATTCCAGGAAGTCACTTTTAGCGAAGAAATAGTCCGGCACATGATCCAGCATGAAATGGCCGTAATTGGTTTCATGTTTTTTTGTTTTGTTTTGCCTTTGAGGCAGCTGTGGCTCAGAGGGTAGAGCGGGTTGTTTGATTCTCGGCTTGTCCAGTTCACATGTGGAAGTGTCCTTTAAGTAATGAGTGAGCTTTAGAGGTGCATTGTAGTATCTTCAAACAGAGCCAGGCTCGCTGTCTCCCCCTGTTTCCAGTATTTGTTCTAAGCTAAGCTAACTGGCTGCTGGCTGTAGCTCCATAGTTACCGCACGGACATGAGTGTGATATCGATCTTCTTTATTATGAGCCCAGTCGCCAGAAAAAAATAATGGCATGGTACGTTTCTGCAAACCATGGATATGTTACATTCACCTGTTTCATGTGTATCATATTAACATTTCTACAGTGATGAAGTACATGAGCTGACTTTGTCATCTGGAGGTGGAGTGGATGGCGTGACACCTAGGCAAGATGTCTGCCAAGCTGCAGACCACTGTGCAAGACCAACAGTCAGGCTGTTCTCACGACGAATTTGTACATATCCCATGTATTTTGAAAGGCTGCGATCATGTGCCCAGTGCACTGATGGCAGTAAACAAGGACGCAGTCCCGAGCACTTGCTGCTTTTCAGACCTCAAAAGTGGGTGACCCATCACTGTGTTTCCAGCGGGGGTTCTTTTTTAAGCCAAAACATGACCTTTTCCTAACCATAACTGAAAGGGTTTTTGGTTTTTTTTGCCTAAACCTAACCACACTTGCATTTCACTAAAACCTTACTATTTAAAACTGAACTGAAAGTAAACTTATCTCTGCTCTCTGCAGAGCCAGACTGCAATACTGAGGGTTTTTTTTAGTGAAAATGTATGTGTTTTTAAAATACTTAGAATCTGACTGGACAAATGAGACATGGATTCTACTGCACGAGTTGTGTGAAAGTTTGTAAATGGATGTTTTGATATGGTTGTGTTGTTGTTAAATGTGGTCCCCAGTCAATCAGTAAATCAGTATGTGTGCCGGAATTCATGAATTCAAGGTTACACTGCCCGACTAATTGATTTACCAATTATCATTTAAAGGCGCTGTATGTAAGAATGTGGCTAAAACAGTTACTGCACTCAAATTCAAAATGCTGCCGCGAGTTGTGTCCCCCCCCCCCCCCTCCCCCAACGGACCGTTCGAGCAAGTCCGGCTTCTCTGCTGCTAACGCTGCGGCCGGGATACAGCTGAGGAGGAGCCGGCTGCTAATGCTATGTACCGGGACACTGCTAATGCTGCTTGCTGTGCTGCTAACGTTCGTTTCTCAAAAATCCGTCGGGTCGATGACCCACCTGCACATGGGCTACAATGTATGATCGAAAATGAATAACAGTTGAAAATATTGGAAATGTCCATCCCCGTCTAGCTATGATGCTAGATGTTAGCCAACTTTGCCTAAAGCTTACCTGTCGAGGAGAAGAGTAGCCACTTCGACACCCCATTTCAAATTCTTCCGCTTTCAACTGTCTCCACCGTTCAAAAGCATCTCCTATATAGACCCTCGCTTTGCCTCGAGTTTTGTCTTGGCGTTTTTGGGAATCATAACGAGGTCCTTTGGGTTTAGTCGCACCGTCAGACATTGTAGCTCAGTCGTAACTGTAACTGATGCTGAGACTCTACTAACTGTGTGACTGGTAGACGGCGGTGGGTGGCACAACAGGCCAAAACACAAATTCAAAACATAAACATGATTTGCGGACCGTAATTTTTTTTTTAAAATGCGAATATTCTGGCTGTACTATTGTTGTCGGTGAGATCAGTATGTTACATGAACATTATTCCTTAGTCTCTGTGACATATTAGGAGGATTATACGACTATTTGCTTTAGATTTCTTACATATAGCTCCTTTAATGGGTGAAGTATAAGAACTTTTTTTTTTAAAGCTATTACAGAGTGATTCCTAAAATACTTAAAAACCGAATAAAGCAATTCATAAATGTGAATTATAGAGACAAACAACAAACAACAAACAACTGTCCAGAAGACTCAAATATACAACAGTGTAGATATTCCCTTGGTTTACTGCTAAACAGTGCAACAGTCTGAGATTACAGTGTCGTCAGTTTGAGAGCTCAAAGGCTGGAAATATGTTGATCGAAGAGATGAACAAGAGCCTCCTTCTGCTCCATCAGCAGCCTTGGTTATCCATTTAAAGGGCGCCGGGTAAATTAGGGTGAATATGTGATGAGAAACATTCTCTCTCTCTCTCTCTGTCTCTGTCTCTCTCTCTCATGGTGGTAATTTGTAAACAGAAATAATTGTCGCATCGCTTGATGACACAGATAACACATGCAAGCAGACTCACAACAGCTAATTTAGCATCTGATTGCTGCTGCAGACAGTGGTGTGTGTGTGTGTGTGTGTGTGGCACTTGGTTTCTCAACACATAAAATCAATCCGTGATGAGATAATCAGTTTGCAGTCAAACACTGGTGCAGAGATCAGTCATTTCTCTTCAGTCCTGGCTGCCAGTGGTTCATGTATCACCTGCAACCTGAAATATTTCAACCCCACAGTTTGATGCATTCGGTGAGAAAAGGAGCGTAGAGATGGATGAAGACGTGAAACGAAATAAGAAGCAATGTAGAGTAGAGAGAGGTTATGTGAAGTACTCATCCGTGACACAGTGTCCTTCAGAGGGTCCTCCAATCCCCACATCACATGTTTTATTCAAAGTGCTGAGTCAGCCATCCAATAGTCAAACACCACCATCACTGGTCCAAAGGTCACTGAAGTGCAGTAGCATGCATTTCAATAACGTATCCCACTGTTCTTTATCATGTGGGGGGAGTCTACAGAAACAGCAACATGAGCCACTTTGAATAATGATTCATAATTTATTAATGGCTGTATGTTATTAAATGTTTCCTGGTTGGTTGAGGATCAAATGAATGTTACTGGTTTGATTGATGGTTTATGGGAAGACTGTAAAATAGACCATTGCAGCATTTTTGAGTTTTCAAACAGAACAAAAAAGAGTATTTTGTGGTTTCATCAAATTAAGTCTTTGACGACACAAAGAGTCTGTGAAAAAAGCTTTTGTGGAACAAAAAGCCAAAAAGGATACTGATATTAAAACTAAAGTCAAATTCAGATCACTGGTAATTCCAATTAAATAACACTGGGTGACTCTTATTCATGATGCTGTCACTGATCATTTTTGATCATTTGATAGCTTACATATGTAACTGAGGCATAGAGAGAGTTATAGATGACAGAAGCCAACTGGTCACCACCATTACCATCACTGTGCAGTGATGCTGCAGTACGCGTCAGCATCCCTGTGCATTAGAATATGAAAAGACACTATCGATGCATCCTCTATAACTGGCCTCTATTATTTTCCCTCATGCTACATTGTGAACAACCAGTCTGTGTTGAAACAGTGGTGTCGTGTGACTTTACTTGTTCTGAAAGTATCTCTCATGTCACAGAAACAACTGAGAGTGAAACCTGTGTTTTGGATGTTAATATCATACTGCTCTGCACTCGTGGTGGGAATCAGCAGGCTCCACGATACAGTATTATCACGATACTTTAGTCATGATACAATATTAATGTGATTTTAAACGTGTTGCGATATGCTGGGTATTGCCATAAAATTTATATTGCAATTTTATTACCTGTTTTAAACTGCAAATTATGTCCCCGGAGGAAAACTGTCAACATCTGTTTTATCTACGAAGAAAAAGTTCTCAATCGGTTCATTTTACTTTTTTATTTATTTATTTATTTATTTTGCAGCAAAGTGTGTAGTGGACTGAAAAAGCAACTGATAATATTATTTAAGTGGGCTGCGTAAAGTTTAACTTGTATTTACAATATTGATATTTTATATAATTCAAAAATCAATACTTGACACTGTGACGATACAATATTGCCACACAAAAATACAAAGATACCATGCTGTACTGATTTATTCCCCCACCCCTACTCATCAGACATCAAACACCCATTCAACCACCTGCTCTCATTCCCGGCTTATTGCGTGGCCGTTTCCTGGTAAAGATGGGATTCATTAAATACACCCGAATATGTAGGATACTACTACACATGTTCTGTTATCTTGCTGCTCAGTGTCTGCTGTGATGGCAGGTGCTGTATTCACTCATGTCAATGATGGTGGCGCTTTACCGTCCAGGGCTCGGGCCACGTGTTTCCCCCTTGATAATACTACACTGTGATAATGTGGTTGTGCTACTGATCGATACTGTATTGACCCATGTCGATGATAAGAGATGATGTTTTACTGTCCAGGGGACGCGCCCTGTTGAATTAACATTTTTACTGGCTGCTGCCATTTTCTAACCGTATGTATCATCTATCTCATGCAAGACCCGTTTTGTTGTTTACTGTTTTGGTCACAGGCTCAATAAGTAAAAAAAAAAAAAAAACTCCTCAGAATGAAAAAGAACAACTGTATTTCTCAAAATGTTAAACTATTAAATCTATACAGTAACCTGTTCAGTTCTTTATGGATTGTCCATACTCAACTCAACTCAAACTTTATTTATAAAGCACATTTAAAACAACCAAGGTTGGCCAAAGTGCTGAACAAGTCGATAGAAATAAACAAGCAAATACAATGAGGTACCTAATAGTACACCACAATAATAACCATAAGATACATAAAATACAATACAATAAAATAAAATAAAATACAAGAGTTATAAAATAAGATAAAATGTTTTGGTGTCCAGCTCAACCTGAGTTAAAAGCCTGAGAGAAGAAGTGGGGTTTAAGAAAAGACTTAAAAACCTCTAGGGTCTGGGCAGACCTAATGTGCAGAGGCAGGCTATTCCAGCCGCCCCAAAGGCTCTGTCACCTCTGGTCTTCAGCCTAGTCCTAGGAGCAGCCAGTAATAGCTGACTGGCCGATCTCAAGGCTCTGGAGGGAGCATGAAAGTGCAGGAGTTCGGTTAAATAAGGGGATGCCAGCCCATTTAGGGCTTTAAAAACAATCAGTAAAATCTTAAAATCAATTCTAAAACGCACTGGAAGCCAGTGGAGCGAGGCCAAGATCGGTGTGATGTGTTTGCCTTTACGCTTTCCAGTGAGGAGGCGGGCTGCTGCGTTCTGGACAAGCTGTAGACGGTGTAGCAGTGACTGGTCAATGCCGACATAAAGCGAGTTACTGTAGTCCAGACGTGAGGTTATAAAAGCATGGATTACCCTCTCTAGATTTTGGGGGGAGAGATAGCCCTTTACTTTAGCTAATAGCCTGAGCTGATAAAAGCTGGTCTGTATTACTGATCTAACTTGTTTATCGAATTTAAAGGCACTGTCAAAGGTCCATAGACATTTTATTTCTGATTATTACAAATCACAATCGCATATCACATCTGATTGGCCTTATACTAGGTAGATGATTTTGGTGCTCTCAGCTCAGCTAAGATGTGACATTTGTCTCATGTTTTGTACGTAGACTCTGTGTAAAGACACATATGCAGTCTATGGTTTGTAAATAAAGTTTTCAGATTTAAGATTTTATTTAAACTTTCAGATACATTTTCAGCATTCAAGAATGTAGCCATAATTAGAGCCATATAACATCAAACACCAGTTTAATACTATAATTTGTCAAAAAACAAATTTTATGAGGGACCCTTCAGATGACACCTGTGGGCCCCGGGGACTCACGACATTGAAAACCTATCAACATCACTGACAGCAAAACAACAGTTTGGGACGTCACCCAGATGTAGAGCCAGAAATCCACATCTCAGTCGTGTCGAGTCCATTTCCATCCTTCCTCCAGGTTAATCCTCCCAGTGTCAGGGCAGAGCGGATGGTGGAGAGCCAGCCCTAAAAACAAGCCACTTGAATGTGTTGGTTAGAGGCCAGGACACTGTCAATGTGATGGTGAGGTGGAAGTGAAAAGGACACTGTCAAAGCTTTTTTTGTGAAGCTCCACTAAAGGGTAAAAATGTCTAATTTGAGCAGTCAGCTGTGATTCTGCTCAGAGAGAACATGGACATTTTCTCTTCCCCAGCTCTGCGATGTTGTTTCTAAATATGGCCACATTGCTTTTTCATGTATTTATGTAGGCGTTTACATATGCTAAATAATCCCTTGATGTTGTATTTTATAATTAAATGCGTGTATATTTATGCTAAATACTGAACAAGTGCTTGCGGTACTTGCAGCTGGCGTTTCTGCATGTGAGGCACATGATAAACTCTGGTATATTAAGAATCTGGGCTGCTCTTGAGCTAAATGAAAGTATTCTGCTGCTTATTGAGGCATTCAAATTCAAAACATTGGAAAACACTCTGCTAACAGCAGATTTTTACAAGCTGCAATTCAGAAAATTACCTCACATTTCTCCTAAGCACGGATCAGCTCATGCAAAGTGTGTACTGTAAACAGCACATTTGCACGCAATATGTTTCCCTGATGGGAGATACAGGCTTTTACAGTGTGAACCTAATGTCCCTGCTGCTGGAAGTGACCTCAGTGTGTCCTTAAACTGTCTCAGGAATAGAGACAGTACAACTCTCCAGGTGCACTTTGGGATCTCTAACATTTGTAGCTTGTTAACTCAACTTGAATGAAGTCATTTTAGGTCGTGTGCTGCCTGCTTGCCTCCTCTTAGCATGAGGTCATTTAGTTTATTATGTTTTACGGATGGCGTCGCCCTGTCTGTCCATCTGTCCATCTGTCTGTGCGTAGCCACATTCTTGTATAAACATAATAACTTAAACACTGTACATAAAAGAAACATCATACTCACACTACCCCCTGTGGACTAAAATCTAATTAGATTTTTTAGCACCTTGCTGCATAAATTTAAATATTAATAAGGAAAAAAGGTGTTCAGCAAACTACTTCCTCTAACTTCTACATCATTTAATATACAGAGGTCATTGCACCGTACCAGGCGTGTGTCATCTGAAAACCAGACGCCGACAGTAAAAAATGTTTTCATGGTGTTTATCAGTCTTTTGTCTTTTGTCAGACACATTTCTCTGCTGCTTTCCACGTGTGTTTCCTCCTTAACCAGTGATCCGTCATTTCATTCTGTCCTTTTCTTTTTTTAACCCTGCGTCTTCCTCCTTATCTTTCTTATCCTCACCAGTTTTTCCCCATCTCCTCTCCGTCTCTCTCTGTTCCCTCTCCTGAGGCAGGTGATTACATTTTGGCTTTCCTCTTATAGACTCCCTACTGTAATAATGCTCAGTGATGGCGTGTGTGTGCATGTGTGTGTTACAGTGGAGTCTGTTGAGCCATTTTTACTCAGTCTTTGTTGTCAGTGTGAATCCAGCTCAGTCACCAGAAGAAAAGGTTGGTATTGTACAGTTCTGAAAATCACAAATCTATGACATTTGTATTTTTTATACATACCATATTAATGTTTCTAAATTGAAGCATATGAGCTGACTTGAGGGGGGGGGGATGGTGCGGTACCTGAACGAGACGCCTGCCAAGCTGCAGACCACTGCTCGAGACCAACAAACAACAAAACTGACTACTACAACAAAGTAGTTTTTATGCCCAAACGTAACCACATGTTGACCCAACACGTTCTCATCCCAAGTCGTCACCTATCGCCACTTTGTCAGTGGCCTTTCACATCTACATATCATGTGTTAGGTACACAGTCAACTAAAGCACATGGTTAGGTTTAGAAATAGAAACATCACGGTAAGCGAACACCGGGCTCCAGGGTGAAAGTCCAGGATTTGTTGAGGCCTTCTGCCTCACCATAGTGACTTTCCAACTCCTTATGTTATGTCATTACTGGCAGCGTGTCATACTGCCACTACAGGTGCTGTCCAGCCATGTTATATGAACTGATGCCGCCCCTCTGTACATCATACTATCATGACAGGTGCCCTCTTGCTGACCGGCGGTGTATCATAACACTGCGAAAGGTTCTGTCTGGCCATGTTACAAACTGCCGCTGCCCTGCAGCCTATCATACCTCTGTAAAAGGTGACTTTTGGTGTCTGGTGTCTAACGCCAAAATCACTGACAAAGTGGCGGTATTAGACAGCTTTCGAATGACTACTGGCTAGTTACCCACAGCACAAAGTTTCTGTGTTTCTGCTACATAATAACATGCGTATGTGCAAATGTACCGTGTCTGTGGTTTGCAGAGACGTATGATGACGACTTTTTTATGCGATTGGATCTGTGTATCTTCACCTCCTTCACGAGTGCCTTTTCCAATACAGAAATTAAGCAAAAATGTGTTGCAACTCAAAGCTGATATGATTAGATTCAGCTTTGATTAGTTAAATAATAATATGTCATATTCATATGTCAATATAAAGTGTATAATAATAATAATAATAATAGGTACATAAATAATGATTAATTTTAAGAGGTGAATATTAATTATCTCAGTTTTTCTTCCAAACACTAAGGCCTAGTCCACACGGACCTGTGTGCTTCTGAAACTGTTTATCGGGCTCCAGTTTCCAAAAGAAATTCGTCCACACGAGTGGTGTGATAAACAAATATGACATCCACACGAAACCGCAAAACCCAAGTGATGTAATATACATGCCAAAGCAGCAGGTGGTGATGTAACTTCTAAGGGAAAGGCCATTTTAACCAATCAGAAGTCAGAGTCAATACCGAAATAGAAAAGTGTGGAAAATAAAAACAACCTGATCCACAAAAGTAGTGTAGTTGAGGTAGCTAGCAACAGGTGCAGCTTCCGTCGTTGGTTGTTCAGGCGCCTCTGCTGTCGAATTAGGTCGAGCAGCTGGATATGCCATCCAAAGAGAGCAGATAGCACGCTCACAAATAAAGTTAGCACCAGCATGTTTGTTTGGTCTGCCATTTCACTCGCTATTTACTGTCGCTCTGACATCAAACAATGGAGACAGGTAATAAAATACTGCGGCTATCCTATCTACACGCCGCTGGCACTGGAGTCTTCGAAAAAATTGGATTCCGTTTTGGGGGTCCAAAAGTGCGGTTGTGTGTGGCCAAACAGCCAAATCACATAGAATAAACAGGGTTTCAGAAGTACATGGGTCCGTGTGGACTAGGCCTGAATCTTCAGAAAATAACGTCCTCTGCCAAACTAACAGTAAACACAGACAGTGGAACACTGAACTTTGAAGTTAATTTTTTGTGTCAGTTCCTGGGCCGGTGTCATTCATCTAGATTTAGTATTTTTGGTAATGCTGTCTGGGCACGTCCGTGTAAATAAAACATCCTTCCTCTCATTTTCTTCAACCTGACTTTCATTCCTTATATCTTCAATTTAGACCTGCCTGTCTCCCTCATCCCTTCCTTGTTTATCTCTGTGGGCACTGCTTCATCAGTTCACTGTTTCTCACCCTCCCTCAATCTCATTCTCCCTCCCTCCGTGTCTCTCTCTCCCTCGCGGGGTGAATGAGCTGTCCAGTGTGCTCAGTGCTGAATTCAATCCTCCAACTTTTATTTCCCAAAGTGGTCTTTGTTTAACGATATTGGCCCGGCTTTTTTTTTTTTCCTCTCCTTTTTTTAGCCGACCAAATTTCATTAGAGTTGTTGCCAACAAAGAGTGTGTGAATTGGGATTGACCTCCTGCTCTCCTGTCTTTGTCTGGCAGCGAGATTATGAAGCCATTTCATATTTCAATTTCACCCGTCAAATCCCTACGCTCAGCTGGATGAAGCTCTCTCTCTCTTACACACACACACACACACACACACACACACACACACTCTACAGATATATATACATATATACTGTATTAAGCTGCAGTGTCCTGGTCCCAGTTGTTGGCTCACAGCATCACGTTTATAGTGAACACAGAACACGAACACTTGTACTGGATTTTATCAGATTGCACTAAAGTGGCCATTTTAGTGTGACATTGTCTGGTAATACATTTAAGAATATCATTAGAGATATAAGATGAAAATGTCTGTTTCTTTTGCTACTCCGGAGAATTAATTACTCAACAAATTAAAGTACTTCATCACATTGTGTTTGGTAAATCTAATGTTTCCATTATTACAGTCCTGCTCAGTGACTTGACTCATCGCCAACAATGGACTTATTCCAGCAGACATTTTAAAGGGACGCATATATCAGTGGAAAGAAAAGTCTCTGCTGCTTGTCTAATCTTTATGGTCTCTCACATACTCTCTATAATATTTTTTAGCATTTAAGCTAATTTGATCATTAATGTGACTCTTGGCTGCAGATTTAAACCCAGGATTCTTTTTCCAACCACTTCAGCATTTGCAAATAAATAGCAAAACAAAATCGAACTCAGGCTCTTCTGTTATTGCACTACAACACATCTGCAATGGATCGATGCAGCTATGAGACATTCTATTGTTAGAGACAAAGTGTTCTCAATGCATTAAAAGTACAAGAAGACTTTTTGGCTCCAGTCCCGTAGTGCAACAATTATTCCACCAACTGGTGAGGTTTCTGCTTTCACTGACGTCTGATATGAAATAAATCCTCTCTGCCCCCCGCGCTGCCAGCAGTGTTCGAAGGCGGTCATTGATTACTTAATGCTCCTACCTTTTGGCCGACCTCTCTTAGGTTTAACAGAGAGAGTGACATTATTTATTTGCTCTCCTCGTGCTCCTGCTCATGATTTATTTATATGAATCATTTACACTCTTACTGTTCCAGGAATGATTTTTGATATGATATTAAAGGAGTAATGTAACCCACCTGCCCTGCGTGTAAAGCTGTAGTGTGTCATTGGTAAAGGGGGCGTGCAGCTGCCGTAAAGCCTTCTGATAGTGCGGGCTGGTTGTGAAGACCCGTGTGTGTGGTGTGGGTGGTGATGTGCATGTAAAGCGGGACAGGCCACGCTGATGAGGGCTTATAGGTTACACAGCCTTATATCTCCTAACCCACTTTCAACACACAACCTACTAACCTTCAGCCTGTGATGCAGTCATATTTAATTAACACTCTAATCCCAATGATGTCATGTTGTGCAGAAGCGACTCCACACTGCAGGTTTGCATTTTCATTTCTAAATGCCTCTGCAGATCTAACATGTCCACTGATCGTTGTCACCCTGAGCTCCTTTAACCTCGACTTAATCCCAAGTCTTTCTCACTTAAAGGGATCAGGGGCTTTCTCTGTTGCGTCCTGTCAAATTCACTGTATATAAAGATGGACAACACGTCTCAGCTTACTTCCACTGTACAAAAATGAAGCCAAGATATCCCTGCAGGTAGAGCTGCTACCACCCTGCGCTGGTGACATCATTTGGAGCCAGAGTCTGCACAGCATTGATCGCTGCGGTATGAAGTTTCCACCCATACACTGAACACTCCAACTGGCACACACAGCCATTGGCAGCTGTCAATCAAGTCATCAAACCCCCTTTTTAGCATCATATAAGTGATTAGAACCAAACTTATCAGGAACACAAACACTTGGACAAACATCAGTGTGATAAGAACTACCTAAAATAACACAAACCATCTTTGGTAAGAAATTATTTGATGTGCACTAACATCGGAGTTTATGACCCATGCTGCAGCTTATGGAGATGTATTGGCTTCATTTCTGGAGAGCTGTCATGCCGTCCATCTTTATATACAGTCTATGGTTCCTATAATCAACTGAAAATATATTTCAAGGGAAACTGTTAAGGTGCATGAAGTAACTTCTTTTGTCAAGCAGTGGAAATCACAAGTAGTCTTAAAGGCTTAAAGGTCTTTTGTAGAAGCACTCAGTGAGTTCCAGTGTTTGTGGAGTCAGGTGAAGGAAATAAAGGGGTAGTTTGAATTTTTTGAAGAGGAGTTTTATGAGGTACTTATTTACAGTCAGTGTTTTACCTATGATAGTCAGCATGCCCTCAGTTTGGAGAAGCAAACTGGAGTTCGCCACAGAGGCTACACAATGTACTGCTGTGGATGGGGGCAGCAGCACAACACTTTTTAGCCACCTTAAGAAAATCAATACTATGTAGTACTGTAGTGTAATATAGTAGTGTAGTGGAGGGTATATGCAGGTATATGGGTTATACGCACCTATTTTTCTGGACATTTACAGCATACCCACCTATCAGCCAAAAAGCCATTGGAATATATAGGAGAGTATTCCCACTTCCTCCTCGCTAACCTACCCATCTACCTTCTAGTACACCATCTCATCAGTTGTCACCACACCAATGCTGAAGCCGTCATATCGCTCTCTTGAAAGACACCGAACGCCACTGACGAAAACAGCAACTTAACCTCATTAAACACAGGACCTGCTGCGTCAATCAGTAGTTTTTTGTGTTTTCAGGCGGGGTACACCCTGGACAGGTCACCAGACTATTGCAGGGCTAACCTATAGAGACTCGGTGGCGCAAGAGGGAAACGCGGCGGGAAAAGAATGAAAGTTAAGGGGGCGCATGTCTGAGTAGGGCCGGCGGGAGGGGTGGTGGATAGGTCCAACACTTTTACCCGGGAGGCTAGTGTTCGCTTTCTGTAT
This sequence comes from Epinephelus fuscoguttatus, assembly GCF_011397635.1. Lineage (NCBI taxonomy): Eukaryota > Metazoa > Chordata > Actinopteri > Perciformes > Serranidae > Epinephelus > Epinephelus fuscoguttatus. The sequence continues at coordinate 321,617 of NC_064752.1, read as the reverse complement.
GAATGTAAAGCCAAACCCTGTTCTTTTGTCCTAAACCCAACCATATTCATTTCTTGTTGAAGAAAAAAAATGTCAATTGGCGATGTTGTAGTGACGTAGTGCTTTTATTTTGAAAGAGACGGAATGCAAACTGTACATTTCCTGTGACAACAGAAGTGTATTTTGAAAACAGACAATGCATGTAACAAGGTGAAGTTGACACTAGGTCTCAGAGCGTTAGCAACCAACACCCCCAGGGTACCTGCCTGCGTCTGACAGCCATCTACTGGAGGTATTACACTGACAATGGATAAGTACCTCATACAACCCCACTTCAAAAAAATCTGAACTATCCCTTTAATGTTGTGAAGCAGCTCCATCCTCCTTCCACCACCCTCAAGACACATGGAGAGGTGGAGTTGGTAAAACCTTGAAGAAGTTGTAGAGTCTGTCTGAGGGCTGGAAAACAACACCACAATCACAAGTGCCTCTTACACAAGGCGAGTTTGTCACAGCTCAGTGACTGATGGTACGAGGTTGTGCTCGTGCTCAGCGTCTGTCTCCCAGCAGGAAATGTGTGTCACTGTATGAATATCAATTTCAGGGTGCTGAAAAGAGGCATGCATGCTCAGCGAAATTCAAAAAAGGCGAGCTCTGCATGACATGGATCAAACTATAATAAATATGAAAAACAAAGGAGAGCACAATAGGTCTGAACCACACAGTCTGCTTTTGTCTTTCAATTTATCTTTACCTCCGTCCCACTGTTGTTCCTCGTCCTTGTCTTTGTGAACACCACCACTCAATATTTCACTGTTCACAGCAGGAATGATTGATAAACAAATTGTTCTGTTCAAAGGGGAGGAATATTTTAAAGTCATCTCTAGTGTTCCTTTGTCACAATGACTCTAGTAGAAAATCAGTGGCTGTGGAGGAATTTAAAGTCTCACATGAAGCTCTCTAAAATCTAGTTTATTCTCCTTTTGAAGTCCCGTCGATTTTAACACTTGGGGATGCCATGGCCTACAGGGATTATTCCACATTCTACTGTAATAATTTGACCTCAGCTGCTTTGCAATCAGGGAGTTTTCCCTTAATATGAACCATCCAGTCAGTCAGCCTCACTGTACGTTACAATCACACGTCACTTTGTTGAAAGATATCACCAAATGAGGTTTCCTCTCAGCGCTGTGGGCTCAGTCCAGCTCTGTACAAACAGGCTGTTAGCAGGAATGTTGTCACCCCTGGGCGAGGCTCGGCATTTTGGTGGGAAGCTGTTTTGGCTGACTGCCTGTTTCTGTTTGAGAGGATTAACGTTTGGGCCATTTTGCCCCGTGGTGGCTGGTGTAGAGGGGGAGGGGCACGTAACGGCAGGGGGTAGTTATAGTTGTTTGTGCTTTTGTGGTTGTTTATTTTTGTCACTGCTTTGGAAACACTACATTGCAATGGCCTTGTTTTTATTTGGTGCGATAGATTTTGGGAGTTCATACTTTCATAGCTGACCTCTAAAGCAACCCATAATGAGTGCAACAAAGGAAACAGACCCTGTGCTTTTGTTTGTTTGTGTTTGTGTTTGACCATCTGTGTCACAGGAGAATTCATGTGTGTGACAGAAGAGTTTGACATACAAATGGAAAAGGAGTATTTTGTAATTCTCAACTTATCATAACTAAAAATAAAGCACTGTTTTGCTAGTGTGTCTATAAGCATTACCTTTTCTTTTAACAACAGAGAGCATTTAGCTGTCGTCAAGAGTTAAGGCCCTGACACACCAAGCTGATGGTCGGCTGTCGGTTAGTGTTGGGACATCAATTAGTGTCTGTCGCCGTAGTTGGTGTGGTGTGTCCCGCACCATTGCCCCTCGTCAGCCCCCATTGAATTTTCTTTTGGCTGAGTCAGCATGTTAAATCGCTGCCGGTGGAGCCTGTCAGTTCAGCTCAGCTCAGTGCACGAGAAGAGAAAAGGAAATGAGGAAAGTAATCAAAAGTCAAGAGGGAGTGAGACCAAACAAAGTTGTTCCACAAGGTCAGATTACTTTCCTTTAGCCATTGAGCCCTTAAGCAGAAACGTTTCCTGATAGTTTGTGTTGTTGTTCACTGGTGCACAGTAAATATGCTCCGTCCTTTCAATGACAGGAATTGGATTGTGTTGCTAATGTGCTAACTGGCTAACTAGCATCAAGACGGTCTTCCTGTTTCCCTTTTTGAATGATGAATGCAGATTACCGCCATCTGCTGGTGTGAGGAGTTATTTCCTCTCATTCCTCCTCGGCTGTTGTCTCTGCTGTGTGTTCATGTGCACCTTTTTGGCCAAGACACAGCAACGTAAGGCAACGCAACAGATGGCTTTCGTTGCTGGTAGTTCTTTGCTGTCAGTTTGGGGTCTCTGGGCCTTTAAAAGCAATAGTGTCAACCATGTTGCTTAGTATTGTCATTGGTTGCTGACCTATGCCGATTGACAGAGTGAGTGTAGTAAAAATAGATTATTTTCTGGAGAGTTGCTGTGCATCATTGCTGGGTGATGGGCCACTGGCAAACCCTGGCAATTTGATGCTAACAGACGGAGCTTAAGATGCCTCCAATGTCTCTGTACAAGGAAAACTAGCAGACACTTGCAGAGAGCAAACTTCCGCCCAGGTCAAATGTTCGATCTTGCAAAATCAAATGTGCAATATACAACATTTTGAACACAACTACAGCAACAGCAAACAACGATTTGATATATAAAGATATTGGAGTGAATGTTCATGTATATTCCCTCTCTCCTCTTCCACCCATATGACATATGGAGCTCTATATTCTGATCTCCGAGAAGCTCAATTAGCTCGATTACTTCAAAACACACAAAGCCTCATCTCTCCACCGATCAAGCCCAGCCCCTCTCTATCACCCATCCATCTTCAATCCCTCTCTCCACTTTTCTTTCTTTCTCTCCTCCGCCCTCGCTCAGCTGAAGTTTTGCGGCTGAGATCAGCTGTTATTCTGCATCCTGAATGACTTTTGACAGAGGGAGCAGGGACGAGCGATGGAGTGCTCTCAGAGAGAAGAGATAAAAGCATGGCTGACCTTGTCCAAGAGAGGCGGAGGATAAATCCCTCAGATGAAAGCAGCAGAGGTTACTTCTCTGCGGATTTGTTCATCGCAAAATACTTTCTGCGTTTCTCTTTTCTTTTTTTTCTACTTTCTAAAGTTAAATGTTGGGTCATTTTTATCCATTTAACTCTTTCAGTGTCTAATCTAAAGCTAAGCAGCACGTCCTCTGTGTCCTCCCTCCCTCTGCCGTCACTGTACTGTCCCCTCTTTGCTATATCTGTCTTATTGTTGAGTCATTCCCTCTGAGCAGAGACCTTGTGTATCCTTTTTTTTCTGACATCCCTCCACTCCTCCGATTTTCTTTCTTTCTCCCCTTTAATTTCCCCCTCTCCTCATGACACATCATTCCTGATATATCCTCCCTCTCTCTCCCATTCCCCTCCATCGCTCACTCTCTCGACCCGATGGCATCTAATTCCCCGGCGATATTGTCACTGTATATCAAGTTTCATGGGCTTAGTGCTCAGGCCTGCACATGAGTTTCTCCCTCCCCTCTTTTCTCCCTGAACTCCTTCATCATTTCATCACCCGATCCCTTCGTCCACTCCTTTTTTTCCCCTCTCCCAGAACATCGAAATCCCTGGTAATTCGTCCGCTTTTCAAGCCTTAACATCCATCAGCTCTCTGTAAAGCCCAGGAAACATGTCTGTTCTCCCCTCAGTCCAGTTCCTCCCTCACTTCCTTGTACCTCGGTTTCTTCTATTGTGTACTGCTGAGAATTATTAGCTCAGCATTTACCCTTTTCTCTGTTCCACACTCACTCCTTCCATCTCTTTGTCCCTTGTTTTCTCACATGTAGCTTGACGCTGTATCAAGAATCACTGACTCATTTCTCAGGTTCAGAAACATATTTCCTACTCCTCAGTTCTCCTCCTCTACCTCGTTTCATTTCTTTATGTCCATTGTAACTCTTTGAGCTGTGTCCATGACGTTATTTTATGAGGAGCTGTCCCCCCTGAAAACACATCCCTCATATTCCCCTGCATCACTCCTTTCGTCCTCCTTTGACATCTGTCCATCCGTCGTCTCTTCTCTTCTCCTGTGCCTGATATTTTTAACCCATCTGCTGTTTGCTGACAGATTTTTTCCGTCCTTGGTCCAAAGACAAACAGGGTGGAGGATGAATTTGAATCCATCGGAAAATCTGTCCGTCAAATTTGGATTTTGGTGTTTATTTTCATGAGTAATGTGGCCAGACTATAATAACCCCCCGGATGGCAAACAGCCCAGTTTATTGTTTATCTATTTCTCTGTCATTGTTTTGTCCCCTTTTCATAGTGACATGTCTTTGAGGAAGATGGCTGCAGTGTGTGTGTGCTTGTGTTTGGCTGCACAAAATACACAGATTCAGAAAAAGACAAAAATCAGATGGAGATGCACAGAGGCAGTTACAAAACAAACAGAGAGACATAAAAATCTACATAGAGAAGCAGAGCAGATGCTCAAACACACACAGACACACACAGACACACACACACACACACACACTGATGCCCCAGTGCTGCCAAGACGGAGACTGGCATGCTGTTGACCAGGATACACAGATGTGTGTGTGTGTCTGTGTGTTGCCACATCAGCGTCATTCCCTGCAGCACTGCAGCAGGCACAGTGTGTGCGTGGGAGTGGAGGGTTTCTGTGAGCACGGATTAGTTGTATATAATCAAACTTGATGGTTATAATGATCATTTACATGTGAGCTAATGCCCTCAGAGCCTGGATTTCCTGCTGTAAATGATTACAGATTAAGCACTAATGACCCACTAATATCCAATTCTTACATGATGTGATATATTCAATAAGGACTCAGACGGCTGAATAAAGGTGTTGCATACGCACACTGAGAGGCAATATGCTCGGTAGGTATAAAATGTTTGATAGAATCTGTGTGACTGAGTGCATCTGTCCACTGAAGTGATATTTTATTATATTATAGTTAATGCAATTTCAAACTCATTGTCACACATTAGCTGCTGTTACCACCTGTCTCTGATAGCTGTCTCCTGGTAACAGGGACACTTTGGCGTCGCAGCATCAGTGACTACAGGTTGTTTGAAATAACAGGTGGTATGAAGCTTTGCTGAGGGAGAGAGCACAATAACCACAACTACGACGAGATGAGCCTTGACCAGCAAATCACCACCATGGCTCAACAAAGAATAGAGCGCCACCTACTGAAAGTCAGACTTAGACTTCTGCACAAAAAAGTAAAGATATCTATATATATATTTAAAAAACAACTTGAAGGTATACTATGTAAGATTTTTGGTTACTATTTGTTAACATGCTCGCCAGCGAAAGTAAAAGCCACCGTCAGATTCACTCTAGTTTGGCGTTTTGCGTCGCTATATTTGCAGGTTTTTTTGTTTTGGCGCTGTGTCTCTGATGCCTGCTGCTTATGGTCTGGCACCTGGTCGCTACCTTTTAATAAAGCCCTGACCTCACCTCAGTGCTGTGGGGTACGTGCCCATGAACGTCCCGGACACAGAAAATAAGAAGAAAATCAGGCCCCCAGAAAGTGACGGTGACTATTTTAGTAGTCGACTAATCGGTCTGAGTCAGAGAAGTACTATAAAAGTACCCAAAATACTCTTACTGCAGCTTCTTATGCTCAAATATTGGCAGCTTTACACACTCTCCCATGAGAGTGAAACTCTTTAGCATGAATATGAAACAAGACATTAGATGACATCATTTGGGGGTTTGGGAGAGACAGACCGACATTTTTCAACATTTTAACACATTTTTCAATAAAATGCTTAGTCGATTAATCGAAGAAATAATCAACAGACAATGAAAATAATCGTTAGTTGCAGCCCTAGTAGTGACCAAATAGTGGTAATACAACTTCTGAGTCTGTCACGTGATGCCACTGGGCCCCAAAAGACTTTTTTCCATACATGTACATACCTTGTGAGAGAGACATCTGTAAATCAGTAGATACATCTTTTCTTAAGCATCACAGCCCCACAAAGTGACTCGTTTCACTATCATGATTTAATCCATTTGGTCCAATAACATTTCAAATGTCTGGAAGAGCTGCAAGATTAAATCATTTTATCTTTATTCAAGTTAGTGGAGTGCTAAAGTGGAGGTAGCCGGCTGGGCCAGTGGAGGTCTTAAGTGCACTTGCTCTATGAGACCAGCCTTTTTGGCTTCATTTGCCACTGAGCAGTTTTCATAGGAATGAACAGGATCCTGCCTCTGACGCTGCGTCCAGGTCTCCATAAAGAAAATAAGAAAATCCAGGCAGAGTCTCTGCTGATAAATACACCACCACACACTGAGAGTGGCTCATACAGTAAGTGATGACTGAGAGGGATTACTTCTGTATGAGTGTTGTTTTACAGAAACATCCTGCATGGTGTACCTTAAACATCCAGGAGATAACAATATGGAAGATTGTCTGTAGCACTGGTACTTTGTCAAAGTCCATGATCAGGAAACATTCTCACACATTGAAAGTGTTCAGCTAAAACAAGACTCTTGTCATTGGTTAAAGTGTTGCATGTTTTCTTGTCAGGAGGGACGTGCACAGACATTTCGAGGGGCCGCTGCTCTAATTTGACAAAAGCTCCACCCCCACCTCCAATTCAGGTGTCACTCAAAGTAACTTCAACCAAATTATCTAAATATATTGTGCCTGCCTGTGTTCACAGTAAGTCAGCTATATATCTAGTGTTGTATGTAGAAATGTGTGCTATAATACACAACAACTAAAAATGTCAGAAAGGATTTAATGAACATTTGTTCTGGCTTTACCTTCCCATATTTTACTGTAGCTATCAGAAGACTTGATCACCAGGCTCTCCAACACTCTCTCAGGTGGAGCATTTGTGGTTACGTTTAGGATGAAACTTATTTACAATACTTTGCGTAGACATTATATACTGTGTATTTATCGTTGAGTGAAACATTTGTTCTTATTTCCAACTTTTAAAGATACTTAAAACAGGCGTAGTTCTCACATTTCTATGGTAATGCTTCACCTGTTGGCAGTCTGAATCCAGCTCTGCAAAGCCCTCAGCTTCCTCCCTCAGCTCTCCATCTCTCTGCTGTCTCTCTCTTGCATGCAGTCTGTTGCCTGTCAGTTAACCAGCTAGCTAAGGTTGCATCATATAAATCAATATAGGACAGCGTGATACAAAGTGACAAGCTGCACAGTATTTGGAAGCATTTGTGGAGCATTTTAATCACAGCGTATCTCATTGGTTATTCCATTAATTATTGATCACTTCCACAGTTTAAGAAGACTCACCGCACCAGAGCCCCTAACAGTCAGCAACATCAGCTTCATGGGCTGTTGCTCAGGCAACTTAAACACGTACTTGTGCACGTCCCTGCCTTTAAAGCTGCACATATAGCCCCACCAGCCTCCACCTGTTAGGTTTGGGAGCCTGTGTGAAGCCTGAGAGACCCCAAAGCACTTAGTGCATCACTTGTTACTGCTCGTTAAGCTTATTGCTCTGAGTGCACGGCGCGGTGGTTATTGAAGCTGATGAGTGTATCAACATCTTTATCAACTCCTCTCCTCTGTCATCTGGACTGTGATGGCAGGGCATTAGAGCACAATATTCAGACTTTAGTGAGGGGGACAAAATACAATTGGGGACATGTCCCCCCATCTTCATTGAAAATGACTTCCTAGCTGTCCTCTACTGCAAAACAACAGCACAGATTATTGGAAAGGATCAAAACATTACATTTGCATTCATAATCAGGCAGTGTGACTCCACTGAAAAAAGTTTTGGGCAGAAGATTTGCTTTAAGAAAAGGCACTCAAAGTGTCCGACTCCCATCAACACTAATGTATCATTCACTTAAATTAACATAAGTTGTCTATACTTAAAAAAAAAAGTAGTGTAATTGTGTCCACCACCAACCGATGAGGATCAGCAAAACTCTCATATGGGTTGTTTTAAACAAAAATATGTTAGTTAGGAAGATAAGTCAAATTACATTCATCTTTAGCTGAAATATGGAGGACAGATCCCTGACCCAAAGATCTCCATCTCTGTTTTCCACTGCTGGTTCAGAGGTCTGACAACCAGAGCTTGATTGTCAGATGCTCCACAGCGCTGAGCTTCATGTGGTTTATCACACTGACAAGACAACAATAGACAAAAATAAACCATTATCGAGGCTTGTATTTCAAAGTTGAAGAAGTGTGTGCAGAGGTCTGCGCTCTGCTTTCCAGCCTAAAGGCAAACATGAAGCGTGTTTGCATGAGAGATCATCTCAGTTTTCCATTACAGAGAAAAAAGAGGAAAACATGAGATAAGTTTTCTTTCAGATGCTGCTAACATCTGGGGACAGGAAGTGAGCGGTCTCTTCTTCCTGAGCTGATTTTCCACATCAGCACAGATGAATATTTTCCCCGCTGTACACGAATGATTTCAGAGCCTGCAGCTGTGCGTGCATGTGTGTGTGTGTGTGTGTGTGTGTGTGTGTTTGTACGTGTGTTTGTACGTGTGTTTGTGTTTGTGTGTGTTTGTGTTTGTGTGTTAGCACCCAAAGCTATTTTTTGCAAAGCTGCAGTCTGTTGTGAATTAGTGAAAGTGGATGGGCAGACATCAACATCTGTCTCTTGCAGCTAATTATATGAAGTACAGAGACGAACATGTACAGTAGAGGACGTTATGGATGTTACAAGGTCAATAAATTATTCAGAGTTGTTTATTAAACCTCATAAAGATTCCTCAGCTACAGAGCTTTTTCAACTGTAACTGGTAACTTTTACCTGACACACATGTACAGAGTTGAAATATATGACAGTTACTCTCAAGCATGTTTACTCACCTGCCCAAAACAAGACGGTAGTTGTTTCAGTCGTAGTCCGAACAGCACACAAAGTAGTTATAGTCCTCTCGACTCCTGTAGGCTTTCATCGGCTCGCTGTGTGACGTTAATAATGTTAGGAATAGGGGTGTGCTGTATCACATCGTTCACGATAATACCGGAGTAATTTTTAATACGATATAAAAAAATTATATCGTGATCCTCGCAATATTTCAACGTGACATGCTGACGTCATGCCACGGCAACAACAAGCATGGCTGACAGCAAAATTATCGCCAACTTTGTGGTGGTTCCAAAAAGAGGAGCAGCTTCAGTAGTTTGGAATAAACCTGCATGTTTTACTTCTCAGACTCTTTTAGTGACTCACCGCTCAGAGGGACCTCATTCAGCGGCTCCTCTGGCAGCAGCACAGCGTCTCTCCCTCTCCTCTCTCGCCGTGCGCAAACAGGAGTCGGTGTAATCAAGTGATTTTGTCATAAACCTTTGGTGATGTAAACCTACATGACGCTCGCGGCTCGACAAACAACTCCATATATGTGAATGTGTGATAGTTGTGGTATCAGAACAACCTGTCAGCCTGTATAAAAAATAGAAAATAGAAAATCACCTGTTTAAATGTGTAATTTGTGGTAGATTTTATTTAGTTGAACTATTAATATTGAATCAGAATCTGAGTCTCACTCTGAGTTACTGTTGTTGTTCACAAACTAAAGAAATGAGAGATCATTTTTCTTTAGTTTTTACTGAATATTTGAAGCAAACTGTAAAACTACATCACTGATTTTGGTACAATTCTATGGTCTTAAATCAATAATACAATTTGTTTTTTTTACTAATTTGGCATTTTGTCAAGAATATCATTATTGCAAAAATACCCTGAAATATCGTGACATTTCATGATATGCCATCTTGAGCGCCCCTAGCTAGGAGGTCTGGAGGATGAGGTCCAGCGTTGCCAGGTGGGAAAAGTAGGATTATCGTACCAGAGACTCAAAATTATCGTATTTCGAGGGAAATTATCATACATCTGTCATAACCAAAATAACAATCCTACTGATGCGCTATAGGCAAATATAGTCACTCTAGTGTTTACTTTTTTGGATTACATTTTTTCCATTTTCTTTGCTTCTGTTTTTCCTCTTCTTCTTCTTCTGTTTTGAATCTCATTCGCTCGACTTCCTGACGAGTCCTAGCGCCTCGTGGGGCGGGTACAGCTGACCATTCAGCCAATCATGCTCATTGTTCAGAGACAAACGTCACCTGTATCTCACGCTAAGCAAAGTGCGATTGGCTGGAAACATGTCACATGGGAACAGATGCCTTCAGGGCTCACAAAGAAACTCTGGCATACTGATTACAACCACACATTCATGAAATGGTCAAATTATTGTACATTTGGCCTTTTTTGGGATTATTGATCGTACATCGTACGGAGGGCCAAATTATCGTACAAATACGATAATTATCGTACACCTGGCAACGCTGACGAGGTCATTTGTATTGATGATATCGTGTCCACACCTGGCAAATAATCAAGTTGTCAATCAGGTATCAGTACGATACCTGTCGCCTGTAGGTTTGTCCAACCCTTTTATGTAGTCACCTTCCTTTTTATGGATTTATCACTCTGTATTTTGCATGTCATGATAGTCAGGTGATTGCAGACAATGGGCCTCATTCACAAACAGTGCATACGCACAAATCTGTGCTTAAACTGTGCGTATGATCATTTGACGCACAAATCCGGGATTCATCAATATTTTCTTATCCGAATTTGTTCTTACTCTGCGAACAAATTTAGAACTGCCTCAGACCATGCGTACGCACAAATGAGGAAGGCCGAAATGACTTACAAAATGCAAACACATACCTTTTAAGTACATGCAGAGCCTATAAAACCACATTCATTAAAAAGAGATTTAATTAACATTTTTAAAAATAATTAATTTACTAATATATTGGCCACATGTATTAAATAACCATGAAATTGACACACTTTCACCCTCATCATTGTGACAATTAAAATATTCAACGATAACAACAGTCCTAGTTTACAAAGGAATATATGAGAATGTACATTTCGAAATGTAGGCCTAACAGTTTTGGCTTTCATTTAATTGTTTTGGCCTTAATGATCACCCACTCCCAACAGTTTCTTGTGCCATGAATTACGCATTTGTGGCCAAAGGCAACTGGTTAATTGGTAGCATGTTAAAGGGCATGCAGGGTATATAAACGCTTCTGATTCACCTGTGCAAGTGTTAAGATGGCATATCTAGCCTTGCTAGAGGATATTGCAGCCCGTCCCACAATAGCAGACCGGGCTGGGATTTCACAGCCCTCCCTGAGCCGTGTCATCTCACGGGTATTAAATGGCATCCTAAGGCTATTGCCTGAATATATCAAATTCCCATATGATGAACATAATGAGACCGATGTGAAGAGGGGGTTCCATGGCATAGCTGGAATGCCAAATACAATTGGCGCACTAGACTGTACCCATGTGCGTATCAAAGCTCCATCGATTGACTCAATGCAATACATGAACAGAAAAACTATCACTCCATCAACGTGCAGATGATCTGTAAAGCCGACTGCCATATCCTTAACGCTGTGGCCCGCTGGCCAGGAGGCACACACGACTCATTTATTTTGCAAAACAGTACAGTGGGGAATGCGTTTGGAGGCAGGGGCTGTGAGAAGTGGATGGCTTGTTGGTGAGCATCTTTTGTTCTGGTCTTTTATTTCAGTTGTTTTTAGTTAGTATTTTCAGTAAGTCTCTATTCCGTTAATGTTAAAATGTTATATTGTTTGGGTGACCGGGCATATGGCCTTAAAACATGGCTGATGTCGCCATACGCAAACCCTGAAACCCCTCAAGAGGTGCGCTATAATAACATACATGCCCACACACGCGCCGTAATAGAGCGCACTTTTGGCGAGCTTAAGGGCCGTTGGATGTGTTTGGATACAGCCGGTGGCAAACTACTTTAGCTATACACCTGAGAAGGTGTGCAAGATCATCCTGGCATGCTGTGTCCTCCACAATCTTACAGTGACCCATGGCATTCCTGTAAGACCCGGCGCCATCGCTTCTAACAAACTGTGAAATTTACTACTTCTCTCCTCGCGTAACTGCTTCCTTCATTCATGAATCAACTCTAGGCAAGCGGTTTCCTTATATGGAGAAAACGTGGACGTGGTAGTATGCTAATCACACATTGCGAGCACGTGCCTGTCAATTTAGAATGATTCTGATTCACACACATATGCAAGGTGGTGAGAACAAAATTGGCCGGTGTGCAGATGTCATGAATCCCATGGTGATTTTGTGTACGCACTTATTTTGTGTGCAAAGTAAGAACGTTTCCACGCACATATTAGTGAATGAGGCCCAATGTTTTCTAAGATACTTGTAAAGTGCACTTTAAAGGAGCTGTCCACAGCACCACAAAACCACCACACCAGCCAGAAGACGTCCAGTGCTTTACAAGATACAACAGAATCTAACTTTAGTTCCTTTCTGCAGTCCCTTTGATGTCTTCTGTCATTATTTTTAGTAAATTAATTAACTAGGATTTGTTGTCTGGTAATGAGGCTTGCAGCAAGTCTAGTTATGTATTAAACATTTTTTAAAAATCTGTTGCAGTTATAATCTTGTCAAAGGAAAGAGACAACAGTGTGTTTAAAAATCTGGTGACTGCAGTAATCTTGTCAAAGGAAAGGCGTGTTTGTCCCCAAAAATATAAAAAACAAAACAATGCAAATCTCCTGGAATGAACTTTAATAATCCCCGCTGGCTTGGTTCAATAATTGTCAAGTCCCCCAGCCAACCCCAGATTTAATCACTTGGCCCAGACACGGGGGGGTGGATGTTGTCTCTGTCCATAAATCACAAATCATCCTTCAACCTTGAGACTGTAGGTTTAATAAACTGTGGTTTGAGAGCCAAAATGGTGGCTCGGATCCTTGACGGTTATCTTCACATCACAAGAAGAACACAATATATGTTGTCATCAGGGTCAAAGGGCAGGAGTGAGTTTTTTAGACTTCAAAGACAGACTGACTTTAACATTTAGGCTTTTTCTGGAGGTTTGATATTTGACTGTGTAATCCCACCACACCCTGAAGCAACATTAAGCCCAGTAGACCTGCTGGACCGGGTAAATTAAGCTGCTGTTATTATCACCACAGTAACGACCAACTGTTGCACGTCCCGGCTGCACACTTCACATATCACAATGTATAAATAAACTCTTGGTATTACTGTGAAATGGCTTTGGCATCGTGGAGATAAGTGTGTGTTGATCTGTACAGGCCCTGACCTCAAAGAACATTTAGCCTTCACTGCCGTTTTACAGAATAACACTCTGCAGTGGCCACAAGGTGAGAGAAGTGGGCGTATGACCAGGAGGTCACAAGTTGCATTTCCCCGACAACCAGGGCAGGGAAATTGAAAGTAATGTTCCATCATCTGCTCCAGTAGAGCTACTCAGCGGTCATCAGCTGAGGCCTGGTCGCTGTTACAGCTCCTAGATGTGAGTATTTGTGTGGACAGATCTTGGAATGAAATATAAACTTGATAAATATTAAAAGAGCTAAACTCACTTTTGCTTCGTGAAAAATGGCAAAATGCCACGGACATCAGTAAAATGGATTTGATTTATACATTTTGGGAAAAAAAGAACAAAAGATTGAAAAAAAATGTGCAGGTAAATGCCCTCTGTGATGTTGAATGTGATTAACTAGCTAACCTGTGACATGATTATTCTCCGTTAAGACTAGAGAGAACCAAACATTTACAAAGAAACTTACAGATGAAGAAATCCTCAAAACATTGACATCAGTGGAAACATGCTTCAAAAACAACACTGACACAGTTTCATCACCTTATAACTTGATATAATGAACTTATTAGCAAATAGTTTATCTGTAAATCTAGCAGGAGCAACATTATTATTCTTTAAGAGACATGTTTTCATCCCCTTGGCAAATGTACGGGTGACATTCATTCAGGTTTTGTATTCATCGATGGAAGGGGCCGCAGTTATTTTTTCCTAAACCCAACCCCGTGTGTGCGTTGTTGAAGGAAAAAACATCAATGTGTGGTGTTGTATCAACATAATGTATTTTGAAAGAGACTGTATGCAAACTGTATTTTGAAAACAGACAATGCATGTAACAGGCTGAAGTTGACACAGCATCCAAGAACATCAACAACCAACACACCCAGGGTACCTTGCATGTCATATTTCGACATGAAAAGTCTATGACCAATTAGCCCCTTTTACACTGCCAGATTTTCAGCGAATGTTGGGCCGTTTTGCCGGCAAGCTGCAAGTGTTTAGACACACAGAGGCGGATTGGCGAGTTGATACGAGGTGCCCAATTTTCCGCCTCGTAGGGTAGACATATTGGCGGAGCTTTTTTGGTTTAAAAAGAACGAGGCGGCCTTCCACCACGGTAGGGACTGTTGATGACTTGTGGGAGGAGCTGTTGATGACGCTGCACGTGCGAGCCACTGGCGGTGAATAAACAGGAAGCAGCTGATAGCAGGAATTAGCGAGCAGCTAGTAGCAAGAGGGAAACACAAACCTGACAGACACTGTAAACGAAGAGGCCATTAACCGTCAGATGACGGGGACGGTGAAGGACGGGCCGACTTATGAGAGAATCACCGAAGGACTGACCAGCCGCGGCTTCCCTCCCACGTCACTGTTTACGTCACACGCTGAGCTACACGTGTTGTTACTTGCTCACGCCCCCCATTGCCCCGAAAAAGGCACATTCTGTATAAACAAAAGTAGGTAGGCGGCATTTTGCTGCACTCCCCGATTTTGTTTTTATACTGCCAATGCTGAAAAAAGACTGATTGGGCTTTCCTGCAAATTTGCACAACTCCTGTCTAAAAGGGGATATTGTCGATATGTGCGGAGGTCTTAATGAGAATGTGGTGATGCTGCGGAGGCATGGCTAACCTGTGCATAGTGCTGGCCAAAATGATTTTTGTGTTAATTGCAGTTTTGTGTTTGGACATACGAGTCTGTAAAGCTCTTCTGATTTGACAACATAAACCAAAGGGTCATTTTAGTACATAAACAACATGTGTGCTGCTGCAGTTAATGAAGGGTTTTATGAAGTATTTTCCACCAGTACATGGATGTGTAAAGTAATTAGTGTCTGACAAGTGCATCCCTAGTTTTTGGTTTCCCACAGAAGAATATCTGTCTTTTTAGCTGCTAAATGTTAGTTTCTGTCTCTAAAGGACCAAAAACAACAAAAACACCACAAAAGACTGGAGCTGTGTCCTGAAACAACCCGCAGGTTACAGTCCACACCATTAGGAGTTGATGAGGTGCTGTATTCCATTACAGTAGTGCCATTAAAATCAAGGCTATTACATTACAGAACAGATGTAAATAGGAGAGAGTCCAAGCAGGGAAGGCTCATTGTTGGCAAACGTATGGGACCTCACTGAGCATTTATTAGATAGTTGGTCTCAGAAAAGTCCCACAGTTGTTTCGGCACAACTGAGTGTGTTTCTCTAATTATTAGAAAAGTTTGAAAGCACTGATAACGGTCTTTAAAATACCGCCACACTTCATTCCCTGAAGACCATTAATGTCTTGATTAACTGCTGCTTCCTATCAGCCATTTCCGCGATTAAACTTCCATCACGAGCGCGATCGGGACTTCTGTTCTAAGATAAATGGGAGTAGGTGTGTGAGCTCTGCCGGCAGCTACATCCAGCCAAACCTTTATCTTCAGAGAGATAATTAGAATGATACGCTGACATTTTAAATGTTCCTCTGTTAATGGATATCAGATGGTTAGTTACAGCTTTGACTGTCCCAGGTCAAGATAATTACATTCAAGTCCCCACATGTTTTACAGTCGCCCTTTAGCCATCGCACATTGTTTCCTTAAACACGTCCAGGAACTGATGCAGAAATGATTGCAAATCAATTGTATTGAAAGGAATACAGTATTGGCCAACTGATCACCTGTTCAGTTTTGAGAGTGGTAAGTATGAACACATCGACCTGTCGGACACAGATCACTGATAGTAGTGCTCAGGGCTGAATGCTACTCAAGGAAAGGCCAGGTGTCAGGATGACAGGTGACAGAGGGGACTGTTAAAAATTGTGAGGGGGCTTTTTTCGGGACGGCTGTGGCTCAGAGGTAGATCGGGTCGTTCGTTGGGGTTCGATCCCCAACTCCTCCAGTATCTCCTCCTCAAAGTATCCTTGGACAAGATACTGAACCCCAAATTGCTCCCGATGCTACTGAAGCACAGGCCAGGTTTCAGGATGACAGGTGACAGCGTGAGTGCGAGTGAATGGTAACTGAGTAGCAGGTGGCACCTTGTATGGTATGTATCCTCAGCCACCAGTGTGTCAATGTGTGTGAATGGGTGAATGTGCACGTGGTGTAAAAGAGCTTTGAGTGGTCGTAAGACTAGAAAAACGCTATGCAAGTGCAGTCCATTCACCATTTCCCATGTTTTCTTCATAAAATATAGAATGTGAAGAGATGTCACGTTGTGTTAACGTGTTTTTGACAGGCGTGCTGTACTTTCACGTCGGCATGATAAGCAGCCGATCATCGTTGTTGCTTAATGGCGCCCAGTGGCATCAGGGGGTAATTTGATTGGACAACAAAGAAAGTGGACACTTCTGTGTTGGCTCCTCTTCAGCCCGTGCTTTAATGTTGGAATTGAGGTAGGATGAGCAGAGAAACTTAAATGAAGCACGACACAAGGCTTCTTCAAGATTTAAGTAACAGGTTTGAGATCATCACCAAATTACAAATAAATAACTTGTGGGCTCTTTCGGCCATGTCAGTCCAGTGAGTCATCTACAGAATTGGTTTCAAACTTCAGCTGTGGTGGTCTCAACCTGACTAAAACTCTTGTGCCCCTGATCGTGCATGCTCCTTTTCAGCTTCTTCCTGATTCAAATTCACAACACACACCCTCTCCTGGGAGCTGCCCAGTACCAACCACCCTAACTGTTGGTTACTGACACATCTCTTGTGTAGCAGTTGGGGGTAAAGTGCAAGCGAATCCTTTTCCCGTTTAGCCTATTAATAGCAGGGAGCAGATCTCCAGGCTCGACATTGCATACTGAGGTCTGCGTCCCATCTGTGCGGTACAGTTTATCTCAGCTGTATGTGGGTTGGTGTGTGCCGTCTGTGCTGTCCCAATCACTACTGTGGGTTCAGGGAGGTGGCCTAGTTCTGCTTGATGCGCTGCTGATGCTGAGAGAGACTTGTACCACGTTCTTTTTTTTCTCGGCCGTTTTCATTTTCACCCCCCTACCTCTTTATTCAGTGATTCTGTCTTGCATTTCATCTCGTTATGTAGCTTAAAAGCTTACAGGAATTTTACCTCACATGCATGAAAGCAGACATACAATCACTGCACACACACACACACTCACACACACGTATGAATAAATAAATGAGCGCATGCAAAAAAAGCTGCGTGTCTCTGTCATCGCCATCCTTGGCTTTCAATCTCTTCTCCTCCCTTTCTGCTCTCTCCAGTTTTTTCCACTCGTCATCACACTTACAAAACCTCATCCTCACGAATCAGCTGACGAGCAGCAGCAACTAGAGAGTAAGGGGCAAATCTCCGTCTCACATACAAACGTGGACACACAGACATGCACTCACACAGCCCATCTGCTGCGGTGCTGAGTGCACTTGAGACTTTGCCCGCTTGTGCCTGTGGGCATCGTGGATGATGTTAAAATGACAAGCTTCATGTCTTAATTAGGATGAGATCTGTTCGCAGGGCATGATGACACACACACACACACACACACACATCCACAAAATATCCACCAATGTGCACACACATGCAGTTTATACTATCATGTACAGAGAGACTCATTTGTAGGCAGCAAGCATTAACGAGCAACTTCTGTTCATGCTCTCCCTCTCTGACTGTATGCATGTATAACAGACATATAGCAGACTAAGTAATCTACATACATCTTTTTCTGACTTTTTATGGAAGTACATTGATGACAAAAGATTTTAGCACAGAACAAATTTGAGTTTGCATGTCAGCCTCGGAGATTTGTAAGAGCAGAATCAGATCTGTGCACGAGGGAGGAAAGAATGAGCGTCACAGAAAGCAGAATTTTGACAGTGACAAAGATTTTCACGCTTGCATCGATCAAAGCTGCTCACGTGCACTTTTGGCAGTCTGTAACACCTGAGGACAAACGTTAACTGAGAGCAGAGCGTCACCTGATCAGTGTGACCTGGAGGTGAAGGGTCATCTTTTTGAACCTGTCCTTCTAATTTTGAAATTAAAGCTGGGACCATGGCATTTTCTAACAATTAGACGGTAACAATAGGAGTTGATGTTGGTGTTACCTATTGTTGGCAAATTATCACATTTTTAAGCCATTATGTCATTGCGTTTGTCAAATTTAGAAGTGGCCATATTAGCTTTGGGTTCACTTCTGTTTCTCGTGTGATTTGCTGAACCAGATGTAGATTTTTTTCATTTCATCTTCCTTAATTTTTATGAATAATTTTAACAGTAACAGTGTTAAAACCAATTATAAATGAGGCTCATCATCCAACCCAGTCACCAGAAGAAAATGTTGGCATTGTACGTGTTTGCAAACCACAAATATGTTACATTTGCATGTTTCATACACACATATCATATCAAGGCTTCTAAGCTGATGTTGTACATGAGCCAACTGTGTCATTGGGAGCTGGAGGGGAGGGTGGATGGTGTGATACCTCGACATAAAGTGGATGTTTTTTAGTGACCCACTGGTAGCAGGTTGCTAGCATTGGGTTGGGGATGTGAGGGTTTTCCAGCAGGGATAGTGGCATGAAAAGCAGTTGTTTTCAGCAAGAATTGTGCTGCAAGTGGGTTGTTTTTTTGCCCAAACATAACCACACACAGGGTTATTGAAATGTAAAGTTTCAACATATCTGCTACATAACGTGCAAATGTAACATATCCATGATTTGTAGAAATCTACAATGCCAACATTTTTCCTGGCGGTTGGGTTGCATTGTCACCTCTGTGTAGGATGCTGGCCTCAGAAATTTAATAAGCCTTATATGGTGTGATGTGATCTGATTTAACTCCATGTGGGATTCAAAAACTGAAGAGTTCAAAATACAGATAATGGTAATGATAATACAATTATTATGAGCTGTGGCTGCATACAAACTGACAGCATTTTCAGAATAGGTGTGGTGCAGATCTGACATACTGAATATACTAGGTGACAGTGAGGGGATCAGCTGGATCACCAGGATTTGACTGAACATCAATCTACAGTGCAGATTCGCCCATAATAACTGAAATTAAAAAAAGCAAATGATAAAGTATACAGGCAGAGAATATATAAATTAAATGTCGTAATTATCAAAATGGAGCAATATATTTTAAAGGAGAATTTTTTCCTTGTGCAGAGTTTAACTTTAAACAAAACTTAACTCTGGCGTTTGGATGTGGGCCTGTCCTGTTGCAGCTTTCTGTTCAGACATGGTTGACCAGCGACCTACTACACTGTCAAGTGCTCAGAAGTAAAAACAGCTGAAAGAAACTGAGGGAGCAATACTCAAATCTGAACAAATCTGCCTTCAGGCTTTCAAATGTTTAGTTGCAGACTGAATTCAGGATTCATTTTGTGCTCTCACAAATCGTTAGTGTTCAGTATACTTCCATAATTCTTCTCCGTTTAAGTTTGTACACTTGTGCTCGCTCTGAAGATCTACAGTACACCTCGAATAGGTTTCTCTCTCTCTCTCTCTCTCTCTCTCACACACACACACACACACACACACACACACACAGTCCCCCTGTGGTTCAGCGCAGCTCTGGTTCACACTCGAGGGATTCCCATTTATTCCCTTTCATATGCTTATAGATGGAACACACAACTAAATGCGCGTGTAATATGTTTCTAAGGCAGCCACATATTGCAGCAGCAGGCAGATACAGTATGATGCATAATGCATGAGGACGAGTTCCACAAAATGTAACATTACATGCATTAATCCCACACTATTTACAGTAAGAGGGAAATCCATTTGGAGGGTTTATCGAGGGGATTATGTGTTTTACTTGCTGTTTTTTCCTGCATGTCACATACTGTAATGTCATGGTTTGGTTCAAAGTTGTTAAAGTGGTTCATGGCTCTGCAGATGAAGGCTTGTGCAGAGTATTTCTTTATGCATTTCTAAATTAAAGAAGATACTGTTAGTGCAGATACAACTCATTAAGAGACCTGACATCATCTTAACGTTCCAGGCTGCACTAACCGTGGCCTCACAGTTCATTTTCACAGTTCTTCCTTTATCTATCTGAAGAGCTCTGACAGGGTGCTGCACTTTGATTATCTGCTCATACTCCACATCTACAACTGAACCTGTTAGAAAACTTCAACAGCTTATGATTTTAACGAAGATAAAATGACTAATATTAAATGTTGAACAACTTAAGATGTGAGAGTTTGCGACAAAGCTGTAATGTAAAAAAAACTCCTGAAAAAAAAATAGTGTTTCATTTTTGTTGTTTGTGTTACAACATGCTAAAATATTTGCATTCAGTACAGTTGTAGATACACTGGATATACCTGTCGTAGTATTATCTATTGGAAATGTAGTGGGGCTGCTGCTCTCTATCCACCTTATTCCTAGCCCCCATAATGCCTTGCCTAAATTATAGGCATCGGAACCGGCGTTTTCCAATGGCAACGGTACGCTAACAGTACACTAATCCTTTCTCCTAGAGCGACTGTGAAATAAAGCATGTGGAACACACCACCTGTTACACCTCAGATGGGATAATGTGATCATACCTCTGTCATCTCTGACAGCCATTTCAAAGCATTGGTTGTTTTCTTTCTTCTATTTTTATTTCTCAGTGTAACACCACAGTTAGCCTGATTTTTAGAGCTTAGCTAACATTAATTTGCTATGGCTCTTTCTCACACTGGTGCTTGAATGAGCTGCCAAAAATATTAAATTGACTGCCTGACACCGTCTTGTGAAAGTAAGAAGTAAATCTCTGTAGAGCTGACCGCCCCTCACATGCTCTTGATGGGGATTTTTTTTATTTTAACTTTTTGTTTTACTTGCTAACCTTGCTGCTGATGTGCAGATACATTCATGTACAACAGGTCACCACAATCAAGAACCAGTAAAAACATAGCACTGTCTTTTCGTGGCCTCAAAGGAAAAACAGGACTTGTTTCTGAAAAAAAAAAATCAGCATTTAATACGAGCTTAAGTTGTGATAACTGAATCTGGATAACTAAAGCTGGTTTTAAATGCTGATAAAAGTACAGTAAAGTTATGCATTTCTCCAATGCTCAGAAGACGCCTGTGAACTCTCTGGATGTTCTTACTGCTCAGGGAAAGAAGTTAGAGGTTGTCACTTGTTACAGATATCTCGGTATTTTGCTTGACTAGTCCATAGCCATTGGTAGCTTTGTCACCTTCTACCTATGCCAGTCCTCAATGCCTATGTGCAGTTTCACATAGATTGACCACGTCAGTGAGTAGAAAAACATGGGACAGACAGAATGACTGACTGACAGAATGACACACTGACAGTTTCCGTGATTATGTACAGCATACCATACCATGACTTAGTCATACCAAACATTAGAAAACAACACCAACATTGGTCCACAGGGGGAGCCACAGCGATCGGTCGCATTTTAGCCATTTTGAAGCATTTTTCTGTTGTTATAGCGCCACCCAGTTGCCAATTAGAGTTAAATTTCTCCAGTCACCTTGAGGCGTCCTGTTCTACATATCTACCAAGTTTAGTAAAAATCCATATGGCGGTTAGGCCTAGATAAGAAATGAGCTCTCTAGCGCCCCCATTTTGTTTGATGGGGTCAATAATGGAGGGTCCCCTCAGATTATGTGTGGTCATATGCCTACAAAGTTGCGTGGTGATGGGTGAAACCCTTGAGATGTTATACACCTTTATGTGATGAGCCACGCCCTCCGCAATATTCATTGCCTTATAGAAGCTCAGTTTTAGGAAGTTTTCCAACTTTTGCCAAGAGGGACCTTTAGATATTGCTCCCTAGATTATGTTCACCCAGTTTCATGCAGATCGCTCAAACTTCCTAGGAAGAGATCCATTTGAAGTGTTTTTCAAACAATTCAAAATGGCGGAAAATCTATATAAGCGGAAGTTATGGGTTCTTGAGGCAAATGTGTTCCTCATGAGGAGAGGCATCTCTGTGCAAAGTTTCATGTCTCTACGACATACGGGGCATGAGATATGCCCATTCAAAGTTTGACATTTCAATGGGTTGCTATAGCGCCCCCCTTTGGCCAATTGATGTAATATTGCTTCATTGGCATCTTCCCATGAGCCAAATTTCACATGGATTGACCAAGTCAGTGAGGAGAAACACGTGGAACAGACACACAGACAGTTTTCGTCATTACATAGTAAGATGACTCCCTGTCCTTTAAACCTCAGGTGGATAATCTTATTAAAAAGCTCAGGCTGAGGCTTATTGGTCAAATGAGTTGTTACATATTGGCATATTGAATATCAGCAAAAAATCCAATAATGTGCATCCCCAGTACAAAGCTTACTGTGAAAATTGAAGTAGCATTAACTAACTAAAGGATGAAACAGCACTGTGATCAGAAGGTTGGAGGTGAAGGTAATGTTACTGTGGAGTTGACTGGAAGTAGAGATGTGAACTTTGTAAAACAGGTGTACATCACACTTAATTGTGCAAGTAGAGAGTAGCTAATAATGTGAAACACACATATTTAGTACACTAAAATGGATGCTATATTTATTAATGTTGACATCCGTACCACAGGGTTCGTCCAGAGCGCCTGCAGTGCCACATTAGCATGTAAATATTGTTCCGTCTAGCACCTGCCAAGTGTGTTTTCATCAGTGTGCATGCTGTATGTGCTATTTGATGTAACGAGGTTGTGTTGAGTTCATAAACCTACAGGGGGTCGTCACATCTGTTCGCCAACTCCCATCATTCCCCAGCTGTCTCCACGTCTCTGTCACATTAACATGATAAGAAATTGACCTTTAAGTAGAGATACGACTGTTCTGTATTCACTCATACATTATTGAGTTTTCTCATTCTCGTGCAAGCTTTCAAGTACCTACACATAAAACACTCCGGTCATAGCCTCTAACCCTCTTAAAGATAAGGGAGGATTTTTTTGTGTAAAACTTTTGGCATTTTATCAGCTTAAATTGTAATTGTTAACCTTCAAGACATTTGAACTGCTGCAGAGACTAAGTTTCACTTTGCTACAGTATATTGCTTGTCTTCCGGGTACCAAGTATATGAAGAATATCTCCACTACAGTAGTTTTAGTCGGTCCCCACACTCCCTCATACAGATGACTCTAATGTATTAATTGCTGTAATCATGAAGGGTTTCTGCTTTAAAATCTCAGGCTGAGGCTGCAAAAGAGGAGATCGTCTCATTCTCCTAATTGAGACCCTGTGGACTCTTGTGTCCAACATCCACGAGTTTTTAACACAGCTCTGGTCATTGAAATTCAGCGTCTTTAAACCATTTCTCTCTGCTGCTGTTTGGAGCTGACAACGTGCAAAGTCTCCCAGTGTTGCATTTAATAAAGGATGATAAGAAGTGTGTTCCAATATGAGCGCTGTGAGGAAGTCTGTGGATCCGTTTTTTCCTGTTTGATTCCTTTTTGGTCAAATCACCTCATTTTTGGTGTTTGTACACATAATAGACAATTCCGCCCATGTGCTGTAACTCCACAGAGACACTAACATGAATGTGGAAAGCTCATGCTGCAATGCTGTATCCACTAACAGGCACTGTCGGGTCCTTAGATTAAAGCATGCACTAAACATTTATTCTCTGTATGTATCTTTTTTCTGCTTATGAAACTTCCATATTTAAATAATTCACGGGATTTAAATTTGTGTCACATGTCCTCTTCAGTTTGGGTTTTAGTGGCGCTCTGGAGCAGAAATTAAATATTGAAAGAAATTTCTGAAGTCGCACCCTAAATTGAATTATCCTGTCAGAGAAAATGACTCATTCAAGTGCCACACACACACACACACACACACACACACAGATTCCTGCAGACAACTACACATCCATTATTTCTTTCTCTGGTGTTTCCTTTCTCTCTCAAACACATTCAAACACAAACACACACACATAAAGGCCACAGGCTAAGTGGTGTGACTCGCCTAACAGATGTGAGTCATTTGTCAGACTATTGACCCAATCCGCTGGATAAACTAAATGCCAATACCATCCGGACAGAGCAATGCTAATCCCTGTGTGTTCAGTGTGTGTGTGTGTGTGTGTTTCCCTCCATGTCTTCTCTCCTCTGCCTCCTCTCTTCTCTGGAGTGCTCTCAGCTTTGTGACGGCCTTTTTTTTCCCTTAATTTGTATTCATACATGTAGTTACCAAGCAGCAACCTCTGGGGCTGAAAATATAAAGCCAACACGGAATTTAAATTGTTGCTGCCCTGCAATTCAGATACCAAGCTATCATGTTGCAGACATGTTCAGGACAGTGTCTAAAGACCTTTGTATTCAGAGATTGCATTATAGAGCCACTACAAAGTCCCTTCTTTACGCCACCTTGGCATTTTTACACAGAACCAAACAACGACAGCATCATGCCGCTCCAGTGTGTGAATTTAAACAGCATGTTTGCATCCTGGAAGCAAAAGAGGTGTGATGGGCGTGACAAGTAACACAACAGTGTCGGCCTCCAGTGAAACATATAACGTGCGCCAACAGAAAGCTGCAACCTCCGAAGCCGAAAAATGAACTTCCTCTAACTGCACTTCCTCAAATGGCCACTTGAGGCTGGCTCCAAAAGCGAGTCAGTCGCCATAGATTCCCTCAGAAATTCAGAAATAAACATGTTTACAGTCTGGTCTCTGTAGCTAACATCCCCCTTCATGACAACTGTATAATTAAGGTCAGGCTTTGAGTGACCGTATCCCCGACTCCTGCGTCAGATCCACCCTTTGGTCCTCTCAGCAACAGCCCGGATGTATGGATGGATGTATTTAGAGACCTGGATATAGGGTTGAAGGTGGGACACCGTTCATTCCTATGAAAGTTGCTCAGTGGCAACAGAGCAAAAAAGCTCTGTTTCTGTTTTGTGAAATTACTCAGATGATCAGCTGCTTCCACAACATTGGCCCCATGGAGCAGGCGCATTGGTGACTTCCGCTGGCCAAGCTACCTGCTTCCAGTTTGGTGCTCTGCTGACTTGATGGGGAGTGAAAACATTGAATTTCCCCTCAGGGGGATTAATAAAGTAAATAAAGTAAATAAACTTAACTTAAACTGATTTTCTTGCAGCTCTTTTAGAGTTTCCAAATGTTATTGGACCAAATTGATAAAACTGTGATAGTCTAACGAGTCATTTTGCAGAGGTTGCATTGCTCATGAAAATGTATATTTATATTTATATGATTTACAAATGTCTCTCTCCTAATGTAAGTCTTTGGGAAAAAGTCTTTTTGGGCCCAATGACATCATGGGACAGACCCTGGAAATTGCAGTACCATTGTTTGGCCGCTACAAAAATGGGCTTCAATACCTGCTCACTTCCTGGGGGCCTGAAGTATGGTCACATCTGGCTCCAAAAATTACTTTCACAGTCTGTGGTAGATACACTCTATGTAATAGAAAGAATCATAATCAGATTTTTGGAGATTACAGACTGGTCCAGATCCAATTCAATTCAATTTTATTTATAAAGCCCAATATCACAAATCACAATTTGCCTCACAGGGCTTTACAGCATACGACATCCCTCTGTCCTCAGGACCCTCACAGCTGATCAGGAAAAACTCCCCAGAAAATGGTAGAAAGCTCAGGAAGAGCAACTGAGGAGGGATCCCTCTTCCAGGACGGACAGACGTGCAATAGATGTCGTACAGAACAGATCAACATAACAAATTAACAGTAATCCATATGACACAATAATCCAGGCCTATATTGGGGTTGACTGGCTAGAATTTAATTTAATCTGGAAGATGTGACCCACATTTTAATCCACACTGACTGGATGGTCGTCTTGTGCAATATAACTTTCATCTTTAAGCTGTAAAGCTTTTGATTAACTCGCAGCCATTAGGTGAAACCCCTCTGATGACTGAGGAGATATCTGGTCCTGTAAATAATAATGTCGTCATGGCGTCTGCCACAGTCTCTGATTAAGTACTCCAGGTGTCTTCTATAATGTCTTTTACTGCGATAAGATAGATGAGATAACTTGCTTTATTAAATTTCTATGCAGATATTGGTGGGGTTATTATTTTTTTCCAGGCAATGGCAGTTATAGTCCCGTTCTTTCTGAGGTCCGCAAATGAATTAATCCACAGGAGTTCTCTTGTTTCTATTGTGTCCCAAAAAAGAACCAGCAGTGCATTTAATTCTGATGGTTTGATTTCAGGCATTAACACCAGAAAACACAACAAGCAGCAGCAAAGTGCAGCCGGCAGTGAGCTGCAGTGCAAAGCTGCTGCAGCCGTTTGATTCTGTGGTGAAGTGTGGCCAAAATAAAAGTTGGAAATTGTTTAACTTTCTGCAGCAAACTGTGGCCAGAGAACAGCCACAGCCAATCAGTAAACAGAGTCCCTTACTCCTGTAACATGTTGACATGTGTTACAAAGAATCTGCTCTCGCCTGAAACACATGAACACGCCTCCCGGTCACAGAATAATGTAATTATTGTGGCGAGCCACGCTTCGCTGCTGCCTGGTGTGTTTTTGGCGTAAGATGACACTGTTATCAGGAACATTAGGTCACACTCATGAATCACCGCCACAGCAGATTGTGTTTTCCACTTAACTTTAAAATCATGTGCTCGAAAATCATTTATTATTCAGGGAGCGCATACCGTATTTGATGACTCAACAGGATATAGTAAATGGGTTGTGAACAAACTATATTATTAAACCGCTGTAGAGATTTAAGACTTTTATTTTGTAAGTCATGACTATGTCTTCTAAACACAACAGTGAGATGTGATTAGTCAAAAAGCAACGAAAAAGGAGACAAACAGGACGTAACCTTGAAAACAATCATTTGTGTAACAGACTGCAGGAACGAGACTGACTGATCGGGACATTTTATAAATATAGAATAAATATAAATATAGACATATACAAATGAAATCCTGCTTAATCATCACCTATGGGCTTCTACTCATGTGTGGTGGTGACTCTGTTTGCAGAGCTCCTGCCCTTTAACTGTATTTTGATGTTTTTGTGAGCTCGGACCGCTTCTGGGCGGAGATTTCCCCAGCCAATGAGAGAGCGCAGGTGCCGTGCCCGAGCGTGTCCGAGCGTGCACCAGCGCGAGCCTTGCCTGAACCTCTTCTGTGAAGCCTTTTTCCGTACTTCCGGGCTCCGTACACCCGGGAGAGTTGAGCCTGATAGGAGGGGCCAAATTTGAATGTGTGTTTACAAACAGCAACTGGAAAATCCTCCAGACCCTACCTTTAACTTAACATATGCTCATAACTTTTATTAAAGGCAGACCATAGACTGCAAAAATAATGGACGTAGCTACCAAGACGTCACCCATTGAGTGTGGACCCCTGTTTTGAAGCCTTGAGTTCAGCATTTCAGCCATCGCCATCTTGTTTTGGTTTGCAGCCAGAAATGACCATATTTGGAAAAGAGGCTGGCGCCGTGGAGGAGGGAAAGGGGCATTGCAAGTAGTTGCCAGTTTTAACTCATCTCGTCTCAAATTTTTGGTCTGATCTGGGCTTAAGTCAGCAGAGAGTTTTTATAGGTCAACACTGTAAAATGTTTCAGTGTCCCAACTAAAAACAGCAGAGAAGCGGAGGAGTACTTTTGGGCCAGCGCAGGTGAACTTCCCTTTTGCTCCTGAACTCAGTGTGAACTCTGCGGTTGCATCCATCTTGCTCCTTCTGCCTCCTTTCATGGACTCAGCTTTAATCAATATTGTTATGTTCCACATTTTGTCTGAGCACAGGGCAAGAGAGGAAGACAGAGTGAGAACAGACGGGGTCTCTGACAGTCGCATCAAACAAATGACAGAGTGACAAGGCCAGCGACAGTGACGGAGTGACAGTGATGACAGCAGGTTACAGTGAACAAATGAGAGATGCAGAGAGAGCGGTGGGGGGGGGGGGAGGGGGTGTCAGTGACAGAATTCAAAACAGTGACAATGCCACACGCGTTGATAATGGAGACCCAGAGCATGACAGTGACAGAGAGAGTGACATGAATGACAGAGAGACAGACGGTGACAATGCTGGAGAGAGAGAGAGAGGCATTGATGATCAGGAGACAGATGGTGACAGTGACAGAGAGACGATGTCAGACAGAGACAGACGCAAACAATCCCGCCGCCATGAGGTGTGAGGTGTGTGTCCTCGCTGCCAAAGTATCAGACGACAATCAGCAGCTCGAGCTACAGATTGTTGTTGTGGGTGTGTGTGTGCGTGATCTAGTTGAAACTGTCTCTGTTATCAGTGTGACACAAAAGTTAAAGTTGTAAACCTTGAAGGGCCGATTTTCCCATGTTTTTGTGTCTAAAGATCTTTGTACACTCAGCACGTCTAAAAAGCAATACAACCTCACGTTGTGTCAATCACGTTTACACACTGACTCCAAAACTTTCATCCATCACTAAACCTTTGTAACAAGTTCGATTTTCATAACCTTTAGTGTGTGCACACTAAAGGGGTTAAAACACACTGGCGGCGTCACATTACAGTGGCGTCACTGATGTGAGTCAAGTGCCGCCCCAACACACACACAGAAAGCATTTTGCTGCGGGGCGTCAACCCGATTTTGCACACTCCACTCCACTAGGTGGCGGTAATCTGACTAGCTAGTTCCCAACCACCAAATAGGACAAAAGACGAGGAAAAAGATGCAGGAAAAGAAAGAAAACACACAATGCAGGACGACCACGACAACCAGACAACGACTGTAAAACAAACGATAGATGGCGCCAAACTTCTTCTTCTCTGCTCTTCAACAGAACTACTACTACGGGAGCTGGGAAGTACAAAATAGGCTTTTCTCTGAAAAAGAAGCGCATATTCAAGGGCGGCGACGCTGGAAAATAGGACAATAGCGAGAAGTACCGCAGCGCGTCACATCGACCTGCGTCGACACGCTGCTGGTATGGGTTTGTAAATAAAGAATAATGGGGGTGTCTGTTTTGACGCATGTCGCATGGCGCTGGTGTGTTTTGGCCTTTAGAAAGGATAAGATGTAGTGAGCAAAGGTAGATGGTTTAATACACAGCTCTAACCAAATCTAACTGACATCACTACTGTTAACACAACAAAAACAAAAAACTGTTGTGACAAATCCGACATGTCAATGTATACACACAAGTAACTGAAGTCAGAGCATCGCACAATACAAAAATAAAGGCTTGGTGTTTCCCATACATTGATTCATGGCCATCATGTCAACTCTGACCTGCCAGACTTAGATGTCAACAACGTTACCTATGCTTATTAACGGGCTTAATGACAGAGAAAGATGTTTTCTCTGTTGGTTTGGTTTATTGGAATCCTTAAACAGCTTAGTGTTGGATATGAGCCGATGCTGTTGTGTTAGCTGGAGCTAACCTGGCTGACACTGGACGGACCGTTCCCCAGGAAGGCAGTGGCTCCTTGGACGGTCCTTCAGCACTGCATCTAGTCAGTGTAATGGCAGCGACAGAAATGGATCAGACCACACTGGCGACAACATGTTTGGCTCTCTAGTTAGCATGATGCACTTACCCTTCTGTCTTCATTGGAGGTGTAGATGCTGCACCAGTTAAGTCAGTAAAAGCAATTTGCCTTTGCATTATGGGCCTTATTTATCTTAATAATTTTATTATCGCAATAACAATAATAGTATAAATTTCCCTTTATCGGCTGATAATCTATTGGCTTGATATATACTGTGCATCCCTAACTGTATGCCTGTAAGCCTGTGTGTGCCTGGGTAAGACAGCAGAGCACTTTGCCATCAGATGAAGTGTAACTCATCAGAATGAGAAAGTGTTAGAGACAAAGTGAATGGCATGTTCTAACACCAGGGATTTGTCAGGATTTGTAAACTATTAGACCAACAGTTGCAATAACAGCCGGACACTATATATAGAGACGGAGACAAACGGAGAGTGGCATTGATGACGGACGGAGTGGCGGTCATGAGGCCTTGAGGAGCGTGACCATGCCTTGACCATAAAGTTGGCTTTGTCTTCAAGGTTGATTCACAGCGGGCTGAATAAGAGATAAACCACTGTGACCTCAGACCGACGGACACAAAGAGAGTTAATGGAAACAGCCAGTTAAACAAAGACAGAACAGAAGATCTTGTTCTACATTCAGAACAGACTGCTGTCGCGGCCCGAGCTCACCTCCGCAAAGACTTGTGTTTCAAAAAAGGACACCAGACAAGTGAGAAGTGCTGGTTTGCCTCTGGGCAACAGTTTGATCTGTGACTTCCCACTAAGCAATTTACAACATATGAGAAGTGTGCAGGTACTGATGACCATATTCTCACCATGTGTTCAAAAACTTGGACTTCCTTAGAATATTTTAACCTTAAACTGCAGCATTAAGTTTCTTATGTAACTTATGCACTCAAATGTCTCCTGAGTCCAACACATAGAGACTCATAGAAACTTCCCAGGCCACCAGGAAGCTGAACTGTGTCCTCTGACCTCTGCATATCATCAACCATGTCATCCTTCCTTCCTTCACTCTGTCCTGCAGATGCACTTGTGGCATATTTACATCTGACATCTTTATAGGTGGCACAGTGGTGCAGTGGTTAGCATTGTCACCTCACAGCAAAAGGTTTCCTGGTTTGAACCAATATGTGGCCAATAAATCGGTGCATCCCTGGTTTCTTTTGTGTGAATGTGCTGAGGGTGCATGCAGCCCTCTGCAGTTGCTTGTTTCTTATTTCTTTCCAACTTAGAGCTTTCTTCTTTTATCATACTTGTCGTCCCAATTTCCCTCCGGGGATCCATAAAGTGTTTCTGAGCGTCTCAGTACACCTGGCATTAATGAATCTCCTGGTGTTGTTTATTGTTGCACACTGTCCTTCTCTGAGAAGAATGAAAAATAGTATAAACTACTTGTCATTACATCTGGGCACCACGCCATGTTTAAAACAGCCACTACCCAAAATCCAACACAGTTCGAATGTAGTATCAGTTATGTAGATCGTCATTCGAAGCAGCCACTTCTTTCCTTTCATAAGCAATCAGCCAATCATTTATGTGTCACATGATGTCTGTGTTTAGTCCTTTTTGGCTTTTCGTGCACTGTAGACTGCTGCTTTGTCATTGTCTATGTTTCCAGATGGTTCTGGTAATCCATGTTTTCTTGCTGTGGGATGATTTAACTGTAGTTTTGGGAACAGTTCCCTCTGTTGTCTTACTGAAGTTACATCTCTACACACTCTTTACTTCTGGCTGAGGATGAAAGTGTGTTCTTGACGGGTTTAAACTTTAAAGGTCGAGCAGAAGTACATCTTACCTTTGGGGAAATTTCAATATTTAATATATTTCAGTCCTGTATGGAGTGACTTAGAGTGACTGCAACACTGGAATGAGCTCTGCTGTTGTTTTCTGAGTGCACTGGTGCAGTCATGGGGATTATTAACATCAGCACTGGCTGGTACAGCACGGACTGTTGATGTTCAGTCAAGCTCTGATGCTAACGTCATGCTGCTGTCACGGGACAGGCAGACAGTGACAGTGACAGTGGAAGGGATGGAAGCAGATGAGGGCACAGCTTTGGTATTCACATGCTTTGTGAACTATGCTGAATAATGAAGTTGCTATTGATTTTTTGGATGAATAAAAGATTATCTAGGTTCATTAATAATGAATAAAAATAGTTGCTGCCCTGCAATTCTAAAACCAAACTCTCATGTTTGAGCTGTGTGTTCCAAAAATTCAGGACAGCGTCTCAAGCCCTTTATATTGAGCGATCGCACTGTAAGGCCACTACAAAGTCCCCTCTTTATGCCACCTTGACGTTTCTACACAGAACCAAACGACTTTGTCACACTTTGCCAGTGTGTGATTTTTAGCAGCATACCCGCATCCAAGAAGCAAAGAGACGTGATGACGGTGACATGTAACACAACAGTGTCGGCCTTTAGTGTGACATAAAACATACGCATCGGCAGCAAGCTGCAACCTCTGAGGCTGAAAAATGAAGCCAACATGGTAAAAACTGCAGTTCCTCTAATGGCCACTTGAGGCTGGCTTCAAGAGCGAGTCAATCCCCTTTAGAACCCCATGTTACTGTAAAATGCCCAACTTAATAGCAGAAATACACGTTTACAGCCTGGTCTCTGTAGCTATTTCCCCCTTCATGACGACTGTATGGGTGAATTTTTATGTAACTCACCTGTTTACATTTTACTAAGGCTTAAAGTTACACATCATTAAGGGAAGGCTGTCTTGAGTGACAGGCTGTCTTCCGGTAGTGTCCTTGGCTTCTCAGTCCGATCCACCCCTCGCTCCTCTGTAGTACCACCCTCTCGCCCAAATATGATCAGTTTTGGCTCCAAAAATCCAACATGGCGACGGCCGTGATGCCAAACTTGAGGCTTCAAAATGGGAGCCCATCAACCACTGTGTGACATCACGGTAGCTATGTCCATTATTTTTACAGCCTATGGTCTGCAGTGCTTTATTAACTATGGCCAACATGGCAATAACAATCAGTTACCATCTGAGTTATATGGTGACTGATCTCGTCCTCTGTTTGGAGGATAAGGAGCTCCCAGACCTCATTGTTTTCTTAATTTTCAGATATTTTGGTTTCTGTTCTTCGTCTTTGAGTTATCTGCTAACTGCTTCTAGCTGCTTTTTAAATCTCCTGGTGAGGATGACATACATAACACGTTGTCAAAACATCACACCCATCCTGTCCATGGGCCTGTCCTGCTGACTGTCCCTTTCACACAGATGTTGATTCGGCGCTGTTATGACCTCCACTGTTGGCTTAAAGACAGACAATTGAGTCCCCACGTTCTGTGATTGTACCCTTTGTGCAGAACCCCAGGGCGGAATAATGGCGCAACAACCAGTGTAAAAGGGGCTTCAGAGTTTTATGTTTTCACCATACTCTCAGGATCTCATCTTTTCTTCTTCTCTCTCTTTCTCCACAGTGATCTGCAACTTCCGTGGCTCAGTGACTCAGGGTTTGGCCCTGGAGGTGGGAGAGACGGTTCAGATTCTGGAGAAATGTGAAGGTAAGACTTCTTTCTACCTGATGAATAGCTTCATGAAATACTCTGGGGGCGGGTGTTTGATGCAGTAAAAATGTCCTTGATCATTGTTGCAGTACTGGAGCGTCATTAAAGTGCCAGTGATCACTGTAAACATCCTCCAGGGTTAGAGATAACTGTTCTGCCTCGAAAGTTTATTTCAGCAACATTTGCATCCATAAAGTGAGAATGAAGATCAGGAGGGAAGACATGTCTGAGAGAAAATTAGGACCATAGAAGTTATAGCCTTATGCACAGATGCGACATGTATGTGGACTGTGAGTTCTGAAACTGCATAATGGCTTTATACTGTGCTCTGCAACAGGATGTCAAAATCCCATTTCACACCATAAAATGAGGGGGAAGAGATGCTTCAGATCTGCTTTAATTGGCTTCCTGCTTTTGTAAAACATTTCTTCCTCTCCTTGTAGAAATTAACAACATTCAGACAAGTTACCAAAGTTGTAACGCGCTCATCAGATTAAAGAGCCATTAGAGTTGTGCTTCTGATAACCTGTAATCAGATTTTCAAACGACTATAGTGTGAACGTGAATAACAGTAATTAATGTCACAGAGCTGCTCTCACGGTGCTGATGTTCAGTGATCTTCCTTGGAACATTTAAATCTCTGCTCAGAGGTTCGTTTGAAGAAAACAGGATCACCTTTCAGTTCGGCTCGGGTATTCACAGCACAACATATGAGAAATGCCACCTGACAACCTCAATAAGAAATGCAGCAAAATCTTGGTAAAAAACATCCACTCTTCATATAAAGCTATAAAGCCCCTGGAAACACAGCGACCAGTCCCTGAAAAAGCATGATGATTTTTCAGAGACACCAGTTTATATCTGGTGGCATCAAAGACCTTAAAAACAAATACAAAACACATTTTATTATAAATGCCATCTGACAACCTCAGTAAGATACCTGCCTCCACGCTGCTGTCTTTATTATACAAACTACGTCCTCGAGATAAATCCTAGTATCATTTTTTGATTTTGGCGTTAAGTTTCTGTGTGGAGTTTTTGACCACCTGTAGCACTGAAATGTTTTTCCAGCATGTAGCTGAAGTGCCAACAAAGTCAGAAAAAACAAGACTGCTAGCAAGTAAACATGGGTGAAATCAATGCACAACTTTAGTTTAGTTTCCCCTCTGGGCATTTAGAAAGTTAACTTACTGAAAATATTGAGAAAATCAGCTTTACAGATGTTTATGATTGTTTATTATGTGCCAAAAAAGCTGCTGGGAAAAAAAAGCAATGGGTCACCTCAGAGCACCCACATTTGGTGCCGAAACACAGCAATGACTCACACTGACTCACTAGCCTAGGTGTTACACCATCCACCATCTCCTCCACCTCCAAATAACAAAGTCAGTTCATATACGTCACTTTAGAAATGTTGATATGATGCGTATGAATGTGCAAATGTAACATATTTGTGGTTTGCAGAAACGTATTATGCCAACATTTTGTTCTGGCCACTATGAGGAAGGAAATGCACATTGAACATGTAACAGTATTGATAATATTTATGTAAAGTGCTGAAAGTAGCTGATAAGTCAAGATGGTTTACCTTCGGAGACTTGTATAGCAGCATTTAGAACATGGCACTCTTAAATACTTGATTCTCATTGGTCAATCAACAAAATTCTGCGGTGTTTATTTCTTGAGGTATCACCGCTGCTCTGCTGCTCCGTTGCTAGGGACGCCATAGCAACGGCCTTAGACTGAGGAGCATCAAAATCAGTTAACGTTAGTCCACACAGGCCAAATAGAATCTGAGTGGCAAAATGCAGCATTTTCATCTCAGCCTCAGACTTACTGCTCATCAGGTCATCGGCATCGCTGTCACCAACCACAGCCAGCGGGCGGGTAAAGAGAGTGGTTTGAGGTTCAGCTCCATCTAGCCAGACGTGGCAGAGAGGGGAAGCATGATCTGACGAGGGATGCGTTTGAGCTGAAGACGGATGAAAATGGAGTGGAGTATTTCACCCTTCCCACAACCCCGAAACAAAAAATCACAAAGATTTATTATTATTTTTTAAATATTTTAGTAGTAAGCCATGTTCTAAGCGGGATAATGTATAGTAAGCTGAGTATAGCTGCGCGTCGGGGTTCCATTCCCCTGTTGGGAGTTATTTTTCAACAGTCACCAGCTCACTATACATTATCCCTTACATGGAAATGGTGCTTCATTTGCCACTAACAGTTCCCGCATTAAAGGTCCAGGGTGTAGGATTTAGAGGGATATATTGGATATAATAAGCATGTTTCATTTAATGTAGAGTCACCTGAAAATAAGAAGTGTTGTGTTTTCATCACCTTACAATGAGCCTTTATATCTGCGTATGGAGCTGGTCCTCATCTACAGAGATCACCATGTGGAACAGCCATGTTTCTACATAGCCTAGAATGGAAAATCCAAACATGGGCTCTAGGTAGGGCTATTCGAGCCCATCTGCAGCTAGCAGCATCAAAATTACACTGGTTTGTAATGTGAAACTTCTTTTTTCAGTGTTTTTGCCAATTTAAATCTGGTCTGTTTGTTTTGGAGAGAAGGAGACCTCTGTGGATAATTTGGCTCCTGATAAAATCCTCCTGAGAGTCTGGATCTTAAGTTATTGGAAATGAAACGTGAGCACACATTGGCAGGTGGTTGATGAGCCGCCCACACTGTCATGCCAAACACTGTTGGAGATGCAGTGATTTGTAACGTGAAACTGCTTTATTCAGTGTTTTTGCTAATTATAATCCCCAGGGGTCTCATTCATAAAACAATACGTAGGATCCATACTAAAACTGTAGGTATGGACAAAAGCAAAAATGGTGCGTGCCAAAAATATTCGACAATTTCTACAACCAGGCTTTTACCTCACCACCTGTATCGCCAGTTTCCCATCTTCAAAATGTTCATAAGCATGGGTCAAATTTTCTCCCATCAGGTCTGTTTACATACATCCCAAGTGGCGCACACCTCTTTCAGGCCTCTTTCAGGCCTCTTTCAGGCCTTGTTTTGTGCGTATGCAATGTTTATAAATGAGACCCCTGGTCTGTTTGTTTCGGAGAGGACGAGACCTCTGCGGATAACTCAGCTCCGAGTAAATCCCTCCTGAAGAACCTCTAGCCTTTTAGCTGGTTGCACTCCTCACCGTTAGAGGCCACCAAATCCCCCTAAATCATGCACTTCACCTTTAATTTCTGAGTCCCTGTAAAGACTGCTGAATGACTTTGTGTAGCCTTATTGAAAATGTACTCTACTGTAAAGTTTAGCTTTTTTTTTAGTCCTCTGTTATCTTAAAAGACAACAAATACAATTTGGTATAAGTAATCAGAGCCACAGTAACTCTGTGCCCTGGTGGATCAAGGACCATTGCCCCCTGATTCTCATGAGGACAGTAGACAGAAAGGTGTTACAACAACGCTGCTGTGTTGCCACAAATGAGCGCAGTTAAAACAAAGTAATACTCATTGCCGCATCCATAGTTCTCCCCAATAATGAGTGCAAATAGCCTGTAATAGCTCAGCACAGGCCTGGACGACAGCCCAAGTTATTAGCCGATGTTACTCCCATTTCTATTCCTAGATTGACTCACAGAAATTAGCAACTCAATCCAGGATGTGTCTGAAGCCAGGAAGTGTTGTCTTTTGCAGATAATGAGTGAGTATGTGCTTCATTAGCCACAGCTGGGCAGGGCGCTACCATCGATCCTGTGCCAGCAGCTGATTGGGCCTTTTCTTTATCCGGGGAGGGAGATGCCCATGATAGAGAGAGAGAGACGGGGGGGGGGGGGATGTTGAGTTGATGGAAAATAGAGAACAACATGGGTTTGCTTTCCTTCTCCCCCCGTGTTGTCATACAATCCTCTTTACTTTCTCTCCCCAGTCATCTTTATTTTCCTCCCAACCTGATTCTTTTATCTTTGCTTTCTACTTCCCCACTTCCTCTCCTCCATGTTTCTCCTCTCTTATTGTCTGCTTGTATTGACCAGCCTCGTATTCAATCCAATCAGCATCTAATTTGCCCTCATTATGAAATGCAACCCCTCCAGCGAGGGACATGGGCTATTATCCGAGCCCTTGTGGCGCAGGCTGGCATCACAGCCCGAACACACAGCGATTATCAGGGCATGCCAGGGCTAACTTTTGTCCAAGGTCCCCGTGGCAATTTCAGAATCCCCCCAGCTGCTGTCATTATCCAAACATGCAAATACAGTTTTAGAAAGTACCCTCCAAACAATCAAACAATGGTTGGCTAATAGTGCAGAGCAGATATTTATGAGAGAATGTTTGTTTGTGTAATTGGCAATTATTTATATCGAGGTAAACATGTTTTATTTGTCCTTTACAAAAACCTTCTGCAGTCATGCTGACTAAGACATGACGAGTCTCTCACTTCTGGATGAAAATTAAAAATATATATCTAGACTGTGTATATGTGTCTCTTGCTCCGTGTGTGTGTGTGTGTGTGTGTGTGTGTGTGTGTGTGTGTGTGTGTGTGTCATCTTTGCCAATTCTGCTGCTGCAGAAATACTGCAGAGCTGTTTTTTTCCCAGATAGTACACCCAGTGTTAAAGATGGAAGGAAAATCTTTCTTTAAATTGGCTTCCTGTGGCCTCTTGCACTGTGGCTAGC
The DNA here is from genome assembly GCF_011397635.1 of Epinephelus fuscoguttatus. Lineage (NCBI taxonomy): Eukaryota > Metazoa > Chordata > Actinopteri > Perciformes > Serranidae > Epinephelus > Epinephelus fuscoguttatus. The sequence goes on along the minus strand of NC_064752.1, from coordinate 283,831 downwards.
ACTCCTCTGCCTGCACTAATGCAAAATTATCGTCCCCAGACGGAAACTCAATGACTGCAATGACAGTGATATGGAGATGGCAGCCAGGCTGCGGGAATGCAATCCCCCAGTTCCATTCTTGACATATAGATTACAGTCATAACACTTGAGAAAGCATTAGACTTCGATTAAGGGCGTAGCAGCATTCTAAAGTATGAGTTTTTGACTCTCAGTACTGTCAGCATTACTGAAGAGCCCATAATCACAGCTAAGAACAGCCTCTCATTATTTTAGAGAGGCTTTTCAGCTGTAACAAATCTTTAATAGCAAGCTGCTGCTGCTGTTGTGAATGCTCAGAAGAGAGCTGGCTGTTGATAAACAACTGTGAAATATTAAACAACCAGGCTGCAGATGAAGAGTTATGACTATAGAAACAGACTCAGAGGTGAAATCAACATACTGTAGCAGGATGGTCAGAAAGGCTGACAATTTAATGTGTGCTGTTGCCATCGCAAATAACTGTGACTGTTTATAGTGGGCTAATTTCTGTATTAACCGACTTGAAGACTCCCTGAGGGGAGGTTTTGTAGTAACGACCAAAGTGCATGTTCATTGTTGATGAATCTTGAACTGCAGCCACTAGCTGGTGGTCTTCTACATGTTGCAGCTGCATTTTAAGTAATCAAAGGTATTAACAGCTTTGCATAGCCAGTAGATGTTTTTATGTTTGGTTATAATAGACTGTAGCTGTTTATCTCACTTTCAACTGAAGCCCTCTCTTCTCCACTATCATTACAGCTAACCTACGACAGTTTACAGAGGTGTAGACTTGAGTGACATGATTTGGACTCAACTTGACAGAATCAAAAAAGACTTGACTCGGACTTGGACTTTAACCCCAATGACATGTGACTTCACTTTGACCTGAGCTTTTTGACTTCAAAATACTTGACACCTTCCCCCACGCCAAAAAGTACTTTATTTAACCAGTATGTAAAAAAAATGTATTCATTTATTTATTTGTTTGTTTCACATACATAAACACAAAACAAAAGGGAATGAAAAATATAAAATGTGAGGGTGTGGTAGAAACATGTACAGGCTTCTATGAAAACCCTAACCAGAAGATACAGAAGTGGTAAAATACAACAGTCAAAATCATCAATACATTTTAAATATCAGAATTAAGAAAAATGTCACTTTATACAGTTAAATATTACAGTTAAATATTGAGTAATTCCTATATATACTACTAGTATACTAACAGCATGAACAGCAGTTCCTAAGAGTGATCAGTGTTGTGGTAAATCAAATTTTTTTTTTTTTTTTTAATTTGACAGCAGAGCATTTCTAAGTCTCTTTTTGTACAAATACACAGAAGAATTCAGTGAAGAAACATTTTCATCCCATAAAACAACTCCACATTATTTGATAGAAAACTGACCAAAGATAAAGGATTCTAAGCCCACCTGGCTGTGTATTTAAGGAATTGTGAGTTAATTAAAAAAAAAAAAAAGATATCTAAAACTAAAAGGTAAATCTGTAATCTCATATTTCACTTTAAATACAAATGTACAGATTTAAAGAATAGTATAGATGAAGATAGTATAAAATAGTTTCTGATGCCTTAAGTCACTGCTTAAGCACCGGATTTCATCGACTTCGGAGTGAGACTGTGCTCAGAAAACATGTCTATGAAACTTTGATTGTTTCTTCATTATGAATATGAAGTTCAATGTGCTCATTGTCGTGCTTCTTATTTCCTGCAAACAACATGAAATTAGACTTTTTAACATTTAGCGACAACCCTAATGACACACATAATGGTCAGATGGGTCAACAACTCACATGTGACCTCAACGACTCTGTAAAGGTTCACACCCACACATGGTTTAAAGCCTGTGACTTCATGTCAGTCCATTAGAGCTGAAGAAGCCTCTTGGATGAGAGGTGAAATGTCTTCAGGAAACTCATACAAGTCCAGTTGCCTATGATATAGCACTTAAGATTGCTATGACCTGGATGATGGAGAATAACAGGGATAACAGCTTGGGAATGAGTGGTTTCCTCTGAACAAAGAAATCATCTCATTACATAACATTCACTGGGCAGATGCGTTTGTCCAAAGCAAATTACAATAAGTGCAAATAACTAAAGGTAAAACGTTCAGTGCAACAGTACAAGTGATTAGAAATGTTTTTGTTGTTTATTTTTGTTTGTTAAGAAATGAGATGTAAGGAAGTGCTACCAGGGTTTTTGTTTTTTTTTGTTTGTTTAATGTAAAAGGTGTTTTTTAGCCTGATGGGCAGTGACTCTGCTGTGATGGCGTGGGACCAGAACCGAGAAGAGCCTCAACGGAAATGAGCGACCACACGCTCGTCTGAGTGATGGGACAGTTAAATGTCCCAAAGCTGAGGAGTGCGATGGGTGGGCCAGGATGTAGGGTTTGACCATGGCTTGAACGAAGTGAACAGAGAAGAAGTGCGGAGGTCTGATGGCGGAGGCAGAACTCAGCAAGGAGGGGGTTACAGTAGTAGAGGTGGGAGATAGGAAGCTGCCCTGTGAAGAAAGAGTTAATCTTCCTGATGTTGTAGAGGAGAAATCAACAGGAGCTACTGCTGCGATATTTGCAGGGAGCGACACGTCGTCATCCAGGGTTACACCCAAGTGCTTCACCGTCCAAATTGGCATCACCACAGGGTTGAGCTTTAGGTGATATCTTGGCATCCTCAGATATCAGCCAGGCGAGCAGAGAGCGACGACGTGTGTCAGAACCATCAGCCAAGTTGTACTTTTTTTTTTAAAAAAAAAAACAACAACTGTTTCATATCCAAAAATAGCTGAAAGATGGGAAAGTGGCTGGTTGTTAGGCAACCTGATTCTAACAGTGCCGATGCCTCTGATCAAGTTTTCTTAAGTATTCTTTATTTGTTGCTATGACAACCAATAAAGTAACCATGGTGATAGGTGGCCTGCTTCTCATAAATGTTTGCACAGTGTACTGACTTGATATTTATCAGTCAATACCTGTGCATTGCCAGTGTTGTGTGAAGCAAGGATGCTGTGCTCTCAGTGAGCTCCGCGGCTCAGCTGCAGCTCACACTTGTGTCAAATCACTGTCATAACTGTAATTACAATGTGAAACGCCCTCTCTACTATTACTGCATCAACAAGCAATTCCCTTCTTCATAAACTAGCTTGAGGTGAGCTCTACAGGGATATGAAGTATCATTTAAGACTCGTATTTGGCTGCTTTAATGGCATGATGGAAAACTGCGTTTATTATATAATGCTGTATTCATAATGAGTTCAGTCTGAACCTGCATTAACGCTGCAGAAGTGGCTCCTTGAGTTCTGCTTTCCTGATTTACAGAGATTATCATTTTGAATTTGATAACAGTGCCAAATGATTATTCTAATAACCACTTTGTGAGGCGTTTGGACACCGGAGGCAAGATGATTATTCTTTTTTGAGAAAGGCTGTATGACAACAGAAAAATTAGGCACCTGCGAGCTCATGGGTGAAACACACAAACACCTGCTCTGTCCTCCCTGCTCTCACAAATAGGAATAATCATATACACACACACACACACACACACATTCAAATTAATCTATTTTCCCTGTCTTTCAGTCCCCCTGTGCCTTTGGAGTCTCTTACAGATGCAGGAAACTCACTCAGCTCCAGCAACACACACACACACACACACACCCGTCCTCATTTCAACCCTTACAAATAGGCCTAGACACTGCTGGTCCAGCCCCAGTCTGATTTCCATATAGATGAGAGGCTGGGGAGTAAACACAGCCATCTTAACGAGGGTGATAAATGAATCTTGATTGGTTATTAATTAACCGTCCAATTAAACCTTCATCTCCATATTCATATCAGATTATGGGGAACTACTGAGAAATGGATCTCACGATTTTGCGGGAAGATAAGATGAGAGGTAATATGAGGCTGATGCAGTGTCAGTGTTCGTGTCACTGAAACATTTCTCAAAATGTTTGATGTTTGATTATCAGGGACAGCTGTGGTTCATGATAGTTGCCATACAGTAAATGTGCTCTTTACAGAAGTGCCTTAAATCGTGCATGTTATGGAGCTCAGGATCAACATTGTGGTGGTTCATATAATATACATAACCTTTATTTAACCAGGAAGTTATATTGAGATTAAAACCTCTTTTGCAAGACTTAGCTAAGATAAATGGGTATGCCAAAATGCAATACATAATACAGTGCATTAACACAGCAATAATATTTAGTCTAGAATTTATTAGTTAATTAAAGCAGCTGCAGCTACATGTGACCACTCCCTCAATACTAAGTTTAAAATAATTTTGAAAGATAAGGGTTTAAAGTTTGAGCTCAGCCTGCAGATTATTCCAGGAGCAGGAACGATAGTAGAACAGACTTGTTTTGCCAGCAGCCTCTGTGCTGGTACAAGGCACTTTAAACTGAAGCCATTTGTGTGACCTAAGATTATGACTGCTTTGCAAAGATAAAATCTTGCACCTTAGGTGAGTTGGAAACCTGAAACAGTGTCGTAATCTACGCAAAGTGAGAGATTACTATCCTACCATGCAAGATACAATGATGTGAAGTTAGATTTAGTGATATACCTCAGGACTGAGTGATACAGAGGGTCAAGTTTGGACAAGGTGGACGGTGAGACGAACCTGTGAATAGTATCACCAAAATCAATCTGAGTCAGAAGTACTCCAGCATTAAGCGTTTCCTCAATGCCACCAAAAATCAGGACTTTAGCATGTACAGAAAGCCCAGTGTGAATTTAATTACTTTGTGAGAAAGTCAATATGATGTGTAAACTGACCCTTTTATTCAACTGAATTCCCAAATATGTATAATTATCAACAGACTGAATGGAGATACCATAAAGAGTATTGATGAAGAGGACTGGAATGTCTGTTTGCCCAGGGGAGAAAGTTTAAGAGCACTTTCAGGTCTGTAAGGACATACTGCAGGGTATTAAAATGAGTCTGCAGATTTGAAAAGGTTATATCTGCAGTGGGGGTACAGGAGTACACCACTGCGTCATCTGCATACAAATGATACTTGCAGAATTTGAACTTATCACAAATATTACTCTTTTTTTAAAAAAAAAAAGAAAAAAAAAAAAGCAAGGGTCCCAAAACAGATCCTTGTGGAACACCCCTCTCCACAATGACTGGATCGGACATGACGTTGCCATGTTTAACAATCAGATGATGATTATTCAGATAGGTATTTTGCTAACCATTTTGCCGCTTTGCATCCAATGCCAGCACTCAGCAAGGTGTTAATGAGTAGTGGGTGGTCCACAGTATGGAAAGCCTTTGTATAGTCTCTAAAAAGAGACACACATAAGTTTGCTGTTCATTGCCCAGTCAGTGTCATCAGTGACTTTTAAAGAGGCGGTTACAATACTACGCCCTTATCCGAAGCCTGAGTGCATGTAATTTAAAATACTGGGAGAGTCCATGTATGATGTCAGTTGGGTGGCGACTAATGATTCCAAGATTTTTGAGAGGACACATATATTTGAAAATGGCCAGTAATTGTTCATATCAGATCGGCTGCCAGTTTTAAATAGGGGTGTAACATAAGCTCGCTTCCACAGAACTGGAACCTGGTTAAGAACAATAGAAATATTAAAAAGGTGGGTAACAGGCTTCACTATGAACACAGCAGCAGCCTTTCAGGGCCCAGACCATCAGGTCCAGGGGCCATCTTGTGGTCGATCATATTTAATTCATGAAGAAATGTCAGAATATTGTCACCTCTGCTAAAAGTATGAGAAATTGGTTTTCTAGCAGTGTACACTGTGGGAGTCTGTGAAGGTCAAAGTAATGATATGCATCATTTGGATATAAATAAATGTCTCTTTGCTTCACTGACAGACAGTGGTCACCCAAGCCTTATATTTCCAAGAGCCAGAGACACAATCATTTTTATTTCCACTTGAATGGAGACAAATGATGTCCCCACAGTCTGAGAGGATGTCTCGGAGCTCCACTGTACATATTTAGTCCCTGCATTCAAGTCATTTTCAGCTGTCAAGGTTTTACTTCAAGTTGAGTCAATTTTCATGACAGCTTCCTTCTCCACAGAGGCATCTGATGAATGTCCGTCCATGTGGAAAGAACTGTTGTGCTCTCTGTGACTCACAGGAGGAAGGGGATCATCACACACACACACACACACACACACACACACACACACACACACACACGCACACACAGTGTACTACAAGCCACACTGGGTTAAGGGTAGCACTGTGAACCTAGACCTTGATCTGACTCCCTTTGTGTCACTGACTGGTTTTGATGCTTAAGACTCATAAACTCTTTGAAAAATTGGTTGATACTGTGACATCACCCATTGGTTTGTTGACTACCATTTCAAAGCCTTGAATTCAGCATTATTTGGACTTATGCGTAACTTTAAGCCTTAATAAAGTGTAAACAAGTGAGTTGTATAACAGTGCACTCCTGTACAGTTGTCATGAATGGGAAAATTAGCTATAGGGATGAAAACATTTTTTTTATACCAGTCTATAAACATGTTTATTTCTGCTGTAAAGTTGTGCATTTTACCATATGGCTCTATAGGGGTTGACTCTGTTTCAGAGTCAGTCTCAAGTAGCCATTGGAACTTTGTTTTTTGGCACTTTGACATTGGCTTCATTCCTCGGAGGTTGCCGTTTGGCTAATGTTACAAATGTTGGTCAGTAATGAAATATCATTCTGTGATATTGTCTGATTTCTTCCTTACTCTCTGGAGTATCAGCTGGTGTTTCCCTGGAAGTTAGAGCAACAAGAGGGGGTAAAGGGTCAATGGCAGGTGACCAAATGAAACACAGTTACCTTGAATAAGATTACAGACCTCTCTGGGTTTGAACATTGTTTGAAACATTTGGGATAATGTAAGTACACAACTTAACAAAATACATAGGTCTAGTTGTTTTTAGCCATTTTAATGCAAAAATGTTACATATTGTATCTTAAATTTTCACGTTAACCCTAAAACAAAATCTTAACCCCCAGTCCTTTGAGGACGTTGGCACTGGTCTAAATGTCATGCAACTACGTAGTTGATGTAAAGTGACTAACAAGCACAGATGTGACTTGTTTTTGATACTACCCAGTCAGAGACACGGGCTGTCTGACTTTGTTTCTAAATATTTTTTGTGTTTTATTGCGCTAAAGATGTCCTCAATCTTAGAGATCACAAAGACAAAAATGCGACGTAACTCGCGCACGCACGCACACACGTCCTTACGTCAACCCTTGAATATAGGCCCAGACACGGCTGGTCCAGTGTGATTTCCATACACACACTTTAAAAATGTCCTCACTCTTACTGTGTAGCCAGTATAAGCACACACACACACACACACACACTCATTCACACAGGGCAAAGAGTAGCAGACTGAAAGTGTCTTCATCTCGGGGCATTGTTTTCTGTCACTGTCTGTTTCTGACTTCATCCTGCACATTTATAAGCTTGCACACAAAGTGTGGCTACACACACCTCAGGCTATGAACAAGTCGCAGCCAGACATTCACACACACTCAACTGAGTCTTTCACTTCACTCTTACTGACTAAATGTCCATGACTAAATAATATTGATTGCTTGATTGCAAGCTATCTTCCTCTTGAGGACACATTGCAACTTCAGATGAAATTAAGTCATTTTACTTTTCTGTATTCTTAAAACTTTAAATATTATCCTTTTCCACCAAGACATGTAGATTATAGGTTATTTCAGGCTTGTACTTCAAGTTAACTGTGATTTAGATCAAAGGAGTTGACAGAGTAGTGTATTGTTTTTGGGGAAACATTTGTGTGTTGCAGAAATAAAGATGTTAGGTTATTGTTCTGAAAAGATCAGTCCAATAGACCTCTGATACAAATTGTATTATTCTTTTTTCTTCTTAAATTTTAAGAAAATGTTTAGACTCAGACTAACCTTGTTGACCTGTGGCACCACACCAGTGTTTTGTATGTTTCAGCCCCAAATCATGAATTTCAGGGTTTTTTGCATTTTCTTTTGAATAAAAAAGCACTATGACGTGTATACTGCTCAAATAATTTCCTTGAGTCCTTTTTTAGATTCGTGGACTTGTGATCTATGTGAAGTAAAAAACAAGTTTTGCCTCCAGTTAAGTAGAATCTTGATATTTAGCCTATTATTGCTGCTGGAAGCTTCGAAGAGAAGTGTGTGTTAGTCTTACATGAACTAAATTAAGATTGGAAATGATCGTCACAACTAATTATACCAGCCTGTTTGTTGAACATAGATTTAGCTTATTTTTCTTGGTTAATACTGGTGGAGATGTCACTTACAATGTAATTTAATGTGGAAGTAGACAACTTTTTTAAATACCGCCAGCTAGCTAATGTTGTCTACTTTTCATGAACTCCTTCAAAGATCTCAGATTTTTGTTTCTGGCTGCCAGTGTTAGCTAGTGCACTATCGTCAGCGAGCCTTCACTTTCTCAGGCAGACAGGAACCAATCTAAATGCACATTATGCAATGTAAACAAAGAGCATGTTTTCTTGTGATTGATGCAAAGATGTTGAAGACAAACAGACAGTGTTAGCTAGGTAGCGTATTAGCCAGTCGAAAAGCTGTCTACTTTCACATTAAATTATATTATATAGGGATGTCTCGACAAGTATAGAGTGGTGCAGGACTGAGTGCTAAAACCTGGAAATGAGTTAGCATTTTTGCTATGGTCTGGGGTTTATACAAGCTAATGAGCCTTTCATGTTTCGTTCTATGACATAAAACACATCAGTAAATTCCCCACTCATGAATTAAATGAGACCACAGAACGTCATCACACCAAACGCATCTTTACAGCCTCATCAAAGATGACCATGGTATAATTAGTTTGTAGCCTAATGTTAACTTTTTACTTCTGGCAATTGCCTTTACGCTAATTTGTGAAAATTATCTTGTTGAACAAAATGTGAAAGTATCATAAACTTTGTTTTCCATAGAGCTTTGGCAACGATCATAGGCTTTTTGATGAGGGAACCAGGACAACGTTAACTTCTATGTTGGCTTACAAAAGTCAAAAAAGAGCCAAATCTATACTTAACAAGTGATTTCTTATAATTCCAATGTATTATTTTCCACCATGTGAGTATTTCAGTCCTCCTGTATTGAGTGTCCAGCAGTAATTATAACCAGCAAGATTCTAATTAACTGGAGACAAAACCTTTTTTCAACCTCATGTAGATCATAAACCCTTGATTACAAAAACAGCTCATTGAAATCAGTTAGGAAAGGAGAATGTCATAGTGTGTTTTATCCAGAAAAACTTCAGCTCCCCCGCTCACTTGCATTTGTTTGCAGACAAGTCTCGCCTTCCCCAATGTGACGGCAACACTGACGTATATTCCAGCAGCCAATGAGGCATCTGCGTCTCTATATCTATGTATGGTCTTGTTCAGATGCAGTTTTTTTTTATTTTACTTATGAACAAAGATCTTGTTGTTAAAATGTCTCCTTGCATACTCAGCTAAAGTGCTGAGTCATAACCCTTCACTGAATCTCTGTGTTTGCTGTCTTAGTCACTCATGTTTCTGTTTTCTTTCAGGATGGTACAGAGGATTCTCAACGAGGAAGCCAAATGTCAAGGTAAGAGAGACTGACAGCTTCAGCTCCTCTCAGGCTGACTGACGAATAACACTTTCTTCCTCTTAAAGTTTTACTCTCAATTTCTCCATTCCCTCTTTTTCTTTCCACACCTCAAATTCCCTTCCTCCCCGTCATTCTCTAGAGTGGTGATGTTGAGACATGGGTTATTTATGTAGCCAACATCTCTAACTGCATGTGTAATGTCAAGGAGACCTTATGCAAATAAAATTGCAGACTTTTTCTCTCTATCGTCTCTACTCTCTGTCTAACCTGTTTCGACTTCTCTCTACCTTTGATCCGATTTTCTGGCAGACTTAAAACCTCACACATTGGCTGACAATGTTAGACATTGTTTTAGAAAAGATTCATGACTTTACCACGGTAAAAACTTAGACTGTAAAATTAACTCAATCATTGACGTACATGATTGTTAGCTGCTGATGGTTGACAACAGAGCAGGGCTGTCCCCTTGAAAGTCGGATATTCAAGTCATCGGGTCAGTAGCTCCTCAGTCTACTGAGATGCTTCAAGTCAAGGGGATGTTTTAGTCCTGAGATGTAGCTGCAGAGTGAGTGCTTTGACACTGCTTGCAGGTAGCTGCTGACCCAGACCCCGGGTAAGTCTGAAGGTGCTTTCACACCGCCACATGGTAAGCGCCCTGACAACCGTCTACCTGTGCATCCCCCTCATTAAAAGCAGCTGCTGCCTGTACATGACAGGCAGGTGCTTCGGTAAAAACTGACAAAAGTTCAAGCTAGCTTGTATCTGCATACTGTAGCAATACATACTAAATCACTAAAATGACCAAAGATATCTACATATTTGGACAATTCACCATCATCTGAAGATTGGTGGAAATATTATGCCAGGCCCAGTTTTTCTTCTGGTTGTCTCTATAAGTTGCTAGCGCTGTAATTCCCAGTTTTCTGATTCCAACATTATCAGCTCCTTCATCTTGTCTTCTTTCTGCTTCTACGATGCCCACTTTTTAATGGGCCAAAACCAAGCGGCAACTGCCACAAGTTCAACAAGGTGAACTCTGTGGCCCTATCGCCCTGTTCGAAATAGCTTCCCCACCTTCCCCGCTTTGAAATGACTGGAAGCAGCGAGTTACCCCCCGACAGTGTGAAAGCCCCTTGACTGAAGCGTAGGCAGCTGCTCAGAGTAAGGCAGACTTTGCCCTGTCAGGATCCCAGATATTGTTGTCTTCTGCCTTCTACTTCAAAGTTATGAATTCACAGCTCACAGCAACTTATTACGATACGGTCTCTGACTTGTGTGTGATATCTAGCGATGCACTTTTCCAATCCCTTGTTAGCTTAGTTAGCATACATTAGCTTGGTGGGCTAACTTGGCTTGTTTGCTTCACATCTTTGAGCTACCCATATTGACAGTTACTCTTTAACCAGGTTAATCCCCTTCTGCCCTTCAGAGCTTCAGCAGAGGTACTTCTGACATAAAAGGACAGTTAATAAACATGGCAGAGCTTGTATTTTTTTTTAACTATAATATCTAGCTACATTCAGTGAAATTGTAGCCGTACAACACATCGACATCCTATCAGTGTGCCGGAGGACAAAACAACTTCACCGTCATGACTCAGCAACAAGTAACAGCAGTGAGACTCTAACTAGTCGATTGGCTGGTAAACATGGACCGCAGGGATCTTTAGGAGTTTATTATTTCAATTGTGCTATTACTTCTTTCATATTGAACTGATAACACCATATGTGTCTGCTGACATTCAATGTGGAAAGTATGTCCGAGCCTGACTAGTTTAATCTGACACGTAATAGTAGTGGTGGCTTAATGCAAGAGGAGAAAAAAAACATGAGAAAGAGAACTTTGAGCTGCAATTGAAAAAAGGAAGGAGGGAAAAACACTACACTCTTGATCAAAAATCGGGACAAAAACTCCATAATCTTCACCCTAGGCAGACTTTCTCGCTCTTTATACTATGTCACCTGACTTCTTCCATTGCTTTCGTCAAAATTAATGTGGCCACTAGAGGTCACCACCTCGTAATAAATGTAAATATGGGTCATAATAAGTTGCTTGTAGAATGGACCTATAGTTTTGTTTTTTGAATGAGAACAGTCTCCCATAACACCTTGTGACTGTACTCACTGTATTAATGAAGTATAAATGCACATGTCCTGGTCGTCAGTGTGACTTGATGAGTAACTTCAGTGAGATGTGACATAAAACTGTGCACCACTTCGTGTGATGTTTAGTGAGGTCGAACAGAGCCTGTCGTTCAGATCCTGCTGATTATAAGTGTGTTTTAGCTCATGGTAATGTTGACAGCAGGAGTGAATCAGTGGCGTCTGATTCAAAGCAGATGTTCTCAGTAACAAACGTAACATGGTCTGTTGTTTGATGGAACCCAGCGCTGCAGCACGTGGTCTGTTGTTTGATGGAACCCAGCGCTGCAGCACGTGGTCTGATCTTTTAATACACAACAGCTTGCAGCGCTTTGTATCTTGTTGAGATGCTCTGTACATCACAGTAATAACTCTGTGACATGATGGTAACTACAAAGAAGCAATCTTGTTTGTTGCAAATATGCCCCGTAGCTCCAGTTGATGAAACCCCACTGATGTCAGATGAAACCAGTATACCTTGAAAGAAGTCTTTCAAGAATGAAGGAAATAATACCGATCTCTAAATCCCTGACAAGTATTGTCTTGAAAGCAAACAAGAGGGTTTTGAGGAGGTTTTTTGACACAGTGGTTATGAAACCCTCAATGCATAACGATGTCCCATTTTAGAGATTAAAAACACATAGGTATGTGGTTTTGACCCAACATCAGCTACAGAAAAGAGTTTGTTGTGACTGGACTCTGGAAAGCAGACATGCCTTTAGGGCCATGTCAACTTGATATGCTACAGAGTGACTTTAAGACACCAGTTTATTCCATCAGCCTGTCTCAACCCCCTCCTCCCTGTGTCCAGCAGTTCTTGTAACTCTCTGACAATCCGACATTCACACCCACTTCATGTAGCAATAGCCAGATGTGTGGAGGTGTGAAACTTGGCAGGATTTGGTCTTGTCACTTTTCTTGTGTGCAACTGAGTGCAACACTGTTGTATGTCTTCCAGAAAAGACTGAAAGTATTCGGCTTTAATGCCATATTTAAAGTGCAGATGAAACACTGAACAATGTGACTGTGGTTCATTTGATTTTTACCTCAGGCAACATGTGACACTGCAGTCAGTCTTGATATCCACCTTGATTTGCTAGAAAACTTGCCGTCAGCAGGGCGCATCAAGCTGTTGGTGACGTGTTGAGGGTGGTTGTTTACAAGGAGCTCTGAGTACAGCACTGTATGTCAGACTAGTTAAGTGTTGATACAGTGGAATTTGAGAGTTTTCATGAGATACAAAGAACCATGGACAAAGTTAAAAACCATTTGCCAATGCTTTTTGAGTCAGTAAGACCAAATTTAGTAATAAGACCTGTTACCCTGGGGTCAGATGACAGCAGCGAAAGTGAAGAGCTGCCTGAACTTGACTGACGTTACATTTAATGTCAAACTGTTCCAGCTGACAAACCACACTAAACACTTCCCTACACCAAAAATGTGTTCCACCACTGTCTCCCTGTAGCTCTCAGACAGCAAACATAGCTAATGGTAGCCTTACTTTGCAGTCATGTCCACAAGCCACCTTATATCATGGTCAACATCATTACCACCCAGGTTCTGCATCAGGAAGCATTGATAAATTAAACAATCAGCATGACTTCACATCGGAAGAACTGTTGGGGCTGAGCATCACTTGAACTTGTCCCATGTCCCCGTGTGAGTTAAATAGCTTGTGGCACCAGTTTGGTTACCTGCTTGCTCAGAATAAACTTGTTAAGTTAGGCTGGTTGATGGTTAAGCTTCACTTTAGATTACGAAACCAAAAGTTTTTCTCTATTTAGTCCTCACTGCCTTCGAAATGGCTCCTCACATGGCTCCAACATCTCATACACTGGATTTAATTTTTTTTTTTTTGTTAAAGCACAAAACAGCCATCAAAGGACAAAACCTGTTTCAAGGCTTGTATCCACATAGCTTTTTCTCGGGCAGAAAAGCGGTTGGAGGGTGCTGGGGAGCACTTCGTACCAGTGTTACCGTAAAAAAAGCACTTGCAGCGCTTTTTTAAATGACGTGCTCTGCATAGGTATGTTTCTATGACAACAATATCTTGACACTAACATTAGTTAGGTAGCTAATGTGATGCTGCATTAACAGAGGGTTGACTACACTGTCGCACAGTGGTAAAAGCCCAAGCAGACAACAGAGATGAACAGTTCTTTCGATATCACCAACTAGCTTATTGAAACATGGCTGCTCCCTGCTGGAGAACATGTAAAATACTAGCAAAGCACAGGGAAATCACATTTTACTGCAGTGTCATATCTCGCCTAAGGCAAAAATCAAACGAACCAAAGTCATATTGCTCAATTTTTCATCTCCTCTTTAAGCACCTTGCCCCACCATTTCCACTGAAAATGTGTACTTTTTGGAAGCAAAGACAAACCCAAAAGTTAACTTATCCAAGTACAGGTGTGACCTGAGTGCTACAGTGGAAGTATTATGCCTGATTCATGCAGTGCAGTGTGATTAGGTAATCAACACCTTTAAACAGACTTCATTGGAGCAGCTCTCCTGACCCTGTGCTGGATATGACTCACACTAACAGCCTTATATCCATCTCCTTTTTAAACACCATGTCTGGATCACAAGCTAACAGGCTTCTGGGTTTTTAGTCTTTTAAAAAAGAACATCTTTTGTGTTTTGTCCCACTCTGTCCCATTGTCCTCTTTGCACCAGCCTTCTGTTTTATTTGACTCTGCTCCATCCTGCTCTGTGGGTCCCTAAGAGGCTTTACTCTCTAGCTTTACTATATCTAGACAGCAGTGTCTCCTCTAGCTGCTGTGGTTCCCTGCTGGGTGTTCTGTGCTGTAGATAGGAGAGGTATTAACATGAGAGAGATCATCGGCTTGGGTTTTGTATTCCATCTAAGAAACAGGCAGACAGAAAAGGTGAGAGGTGATGTAATAAAATAAAGACCACTGATTTGGGTTTGAGTTGATTATCAATGTTAACGATCCCCAAACATGTACAACAAACCAAAAACACTCATAGGAAGTGACATTTCATGTTTGTCATGGAACCTGTGTCGGAACCATGGTGGATTTTCGGAGACATGGGAGCAGTGCTCAGAAGTGAAAGGTCCAGAAACAAAAGAAACACAAGACCAGAAATCACTTTTAAAAAAAAAAAGAATAAAAAATTCAGGATTTTTTTTTTAAAATATTCTAAGTGACCATATTGAAGTGATGAGGCCCGAGGTGTGGGTCAGGTGATTCAGCTACCTCACAAGTCTGTAGCAGTTAGCGCTAATGTTAGCACAGTGCCTCGAGAAACTGGTGTTAGCCAAGAAGCTTACAAGCAGATCTCCGTACTGCAGAATGCCAGTTGTGAAGAAGAGCAAATCCCGGCAGCACTACCTGGGCTAGACGCTGACTTGGACACCCGTAAAACAAGTAACATTACACCCACAGCAGGATCACTTGCTGCTCAAGATACTGAAGGGCAGCTCTTGCCGCTAAGGAGCACTGACAATGACACTGATGGTACGTGTCCACAGGATCCGTCATTTCCTTGCTTCCTATTCATCATCTATTACGGCAGCCATGTAAAGCATTATGGTGGCGCTACGTTGCATTTCAAGAGATGGGGAATCCGCTCCTCATTTGCATAAAGTTAAATCTAGCCTAACAAGAGTTTTTACAATTCCTTTTGGCGATGAATTATTTTCAACCTCATAAGTAATTCAGTTTATGTAAGCCTAACACAGACTCCTCCATCAGGTGTCCAGCAGCGATTATAGCCTAAAATCTAATGTACTGGAGACAAGCGTAAGCGGAAATTTTAAGCACTTTCCTTAATCGATCATTGGTAACATTAACAATCAATTCATCAATTAATCATGATTTATTATTCTTTTTTTTTTTTAAACTTTGCATATACCAAACAATACCAAACATATGACATATGAAATACAGTAAATGTGTAACTAAATAATGCTTCACTTTGCCTGCTTCATTTTTCCATTGTCACCTCCACGCTCTTCTCCAGAACCCAAGATGTCCACCTTGTCATTAAATAGCTGTATTGTGTCCTTGTTTGCTAATGCTAGCCACTGAAACATGTTTTCAGTGGCTAGCATGTAAGAGAATGTAATTGTTTATATTTCAGAAACAGATCTGTATTTGATTGATACAATTTCCTAATGACTTAATAACTGATTGTTGATCAATCATTATCATCCCTACAGAAGACAAAACTTTTTTTTCTTTTTTTTAACATGTTTTATACTACATGTAGTCAAAGAAAATGAAAAAAGCCTGCACACTACTCCAAGTCACAACTGTGGTTTATTAGGACAACGTTTCGATCCCTTCTGTTTGACCTGACGAAGATCCAGAAGGGATCGAAATGTTGACTTGGAGTAGTGTGCAGGCTTTTTTCATTTTCTTTGACGCTTGTTGATAGCTTTGCACCTACTAGTGATGTGCGTATATCTCCTCCTCTTATACTGCATGTAGACCATGAACATGACCTATTGAAATAGGTGGATTAATATAAATGCAATAGTGATTTTTATCCAGAAACTGAATTTGTTTACAGACAAGTCTTGCCTTCTCTGATATGGCGACAGTGTTGACGTATTGCTGCAACTTGTCTATGTGTCAATGACAATAACTATAACGCCACAATATTTTAAAGATGGTACCAAATTGCATAATGTGTAAGACAATTCTCAGGCAGCATGTATGTTTTTACACATTAAATAAGAGAAAGATGTCATACACAGTTAATGTTGACTCTGTGGAAAAAAAAGTGTAAATCAGATCTTGTCGAGAGCTTCAAGGCTGTACCTCCAGAGAAAACCTTGACTTATAGTGGACGAGCATAACAGCTTGGCCGTGGGCAGCGCACTGCCATTCATTTCTGTAGGTTACAGCAAGGGCAATGGGATGCAGCACAGCAGGGATAATAAAAAAGAAGAAGTTGAAGCTCAGGTTTCTTCATGCAAATCAAATATCAGGGATCTTGGGAGCTCTGCGGTAGAGAGCACTGTTTAACAAAGAGAGCTCAGCTACACTGGTACCAAGACTTCACCCCACCTGCGTCTATGCAGCAAATCTGTCTCCATTTTGTCAGGACAGCCACTGACAGAATCACACCGATATGTCACGATTCAACACCATGATCTTTGAAATCTCTCTTCACATTATTACTGAACTTTAGGTGGATCAAAGTCTTGTCATTCTACGCTGTTTTTTTCAGACGTGGCGTATCGGCGCAGCGGGAGGCAATAATCTTAAAGGTAGAAACCCACAGAGCAGTGCTGTTAAAGAGCTTTGCAGTGTCTGGTTTGAGAAATATGTTGCTTAATCTGTAACAAATCTGAATCATATATTGTAAACTTAACTGTGAAATACTCACTGACCTGTGGAGACTTGTACCTTTCCCAACCACAACGTTTCCAAGTAGTATTATTGTTGGTGCCACTGTCTTCAAGACAACTGGATTGCTTTGTGTTTCCTCAGAGCTGGGCAGCTACCAACAACACAGGACATACTGCATTTTGTTTCCCACAGTTACTGTGGTTGTTCCACCATTCGTCATTTCAACTAGTGGGTAAAGTAACTGCAAATAACTTAGACTGATACTCTCTGGTAACTGGGGATAGTCACCAAGGCTACCAGGGGAACAAACGTCTTTGTGCCGTAAATCAACGATAACTTTCCTGGGAGATTCTACCTGGTGGCAGACAGAACTGCATAGTAAAAGCAAGGCCTGCTGTATAGGGAGCCAGTCTAAACACTGATGGTGGTATTATTCCATACAATTACATAGTGCAATCAACATTATGATAAGTTTACTGAAAACTATTTCCACTGTAAATTTTCCAAGGATCTGTGTTGAAGAGATAGTCCTGATTTTCTGAAGTGGGGTTGTACGGGATGTGTATTCAGTGTATTACCTACAGTAGATGACAGTCAGCATGCCCCCAGTTTGGGGAAGCTGCAGGAGTAAGACAGAAGCCTAGGAACATACTACTGTGGATTGCAGCAGCACCAAAATGTATTTTAGCCACTTGAAAAAAGTTCAATTTTTGCCTCCCATCCACTTCTATTCAAGGCTAGCAGAAGGGCGAATTAAACATTTTTCCATCATGTGAAGTTCAGCTTTGGTGAACTTTGACTGCCAAAGTCACAGCCTCAACAAATAGCAAAATAGTGTGTGTGGACAAAACAGTGATTGTTGCCGTCTTTAACCAGCTGATATTCTATGATACTGGCTACGAAAAATACAAACTGCCCTACATGAAAGATGCTCCCTGGCTGGCAGTGAGTCGAGGGAAAGGCATGGAACATAAGCAAATGTAAAATGTACCAGAAACATCATATTCCGCTGTATTTTAGCCTGCTAGCTAACATTAGCTAGCCAGCCAGGTTTCTGTGTCAATCATGTCAGGCATTGCATGAATATTGCCTCGGCAGGTGATGGTCACTGACCTCACCTACACCTTTCCAGAAAAACGCCACACAAATAGTGTTACAAAAACACTGGGACACTATACAACACAAACTGGACCTGAGGAGAGGAGCCACAGCGGTGAATTGTAACAAAAAGAAATACAGCAAAACAAACACTGGGAAGGGCTGCGGGCGACGGGCGACGGCAAACCATAAACCAATTAAAACAAAACTCTGACCTGTCACCAAAAGCACCCCAGCTAACTAACTTTAGTGGAAGGCCACCCAGAGGAACAAAACGAAAATGTCCCTACCTGTCTGCTCTAAGACTTAGCTGACAAAACAAAACACACTCGGACCCCATAAGTCTAGTGAGTTAACAAAGGTAAATCCAACATGTGGGAGCAAAATGGTATGTGGCTAAGCTAAGAAGCTAGATCCTAATGCCCCAGATTTCCCAGATACTCACAGTACAACAGGATAACGAAGCCACGACACAAATGGACAATGGCTACCAAGAGTGACAGCGAGACGGACTGCTCAGGTTAAATCACAGCCGCCATTGCTGTCGACTCCTCGCAGCTTTTAAAGGCTCCGGTCGAGGGGCCGGCGAAGCGGTGATTGGGCGGAAACGATGACAACATCAGCCGACCTGCAGGCGGGCAGGGCAGGCTGGAGGTGTGGTTCACCGGGGACTCCCTCCAGGAAAGCAGACAATTGGTTATACACATAATTGATTGACAGGTGCTGGCCAAATAACCCCCACAATGACATGCACAGCACTTTAAACACAGAAAATCAATGCACAAAGGTCCGAAGACCATAACAACAGGGTAACCTTTTCGTTAGTCAGTGTGTTCTGCTTCCAGGGTTCAGGTGACTTTGGTGAATCCAAACCAACCCTTTTAAATTCCCAAGTCCCACAATAACACAAACTACGTAACTGACTTAGGCAGCAGTTGACCAGCTGCTCCTGTGTTCAGGGATATTAAATCACTGTTTTTCTTAATGGAGTCTGGCTTTGAAGAGAGCGATATAACAGCTTCAGTTCTTCATCAGAAATTACTGTCTGAGGGTACTAGTGGGGTTAGAGCACTTGTCTTCCATGCCGAAGGTCCGGGGTTCCAATCCTGCTCGAGTCGAGGTCAACAAAGGCATGCTGAATCAAACGGTAGTGAAGGCGCGTCTCAAGCCAGTCGTAGATGGTGGGCGTAAAAGCGGATTAACTGTCTAACAGTAGGATGAAGCAGTGAAAACACTGTGTACATATACTGTACAATTAAATTGCAGTACATAGCTAAACCTCCATGCTGAACTCCAGTCTGTTTCTCCAAACTGAGAGCGTGCTGACTGACATCTACTGTAGGTAATACACTGACTACGGATAAGTGACTCATACAACTTCACTTCAAAAGATCTGAATTATACCTTTAATGTTATCTCGGTCTAAACAGCATTGACATCAGTTCACCCTCCAGTCCAACACGGGTTATAAGAGTCTAAGAGTAGGAAGATGGTTCATGTAAACAGGTTATAGTGGCATGTCCTCAGTGCAGCAGGTATCATGGTTAAGTCAGGTTCATCTTCAACCATCCAAGTGCTACCAGAACAGTGTGTGTGTGTGTGTGTGTGTGTGTGTGTGTTTAGTACAGCGTAAAGAGAGACAGGTGTAAATGTGCGTGATTGTGTTGTGTGGAGACAGCCACCCTATAATTGTGCCCACTTGCATGCTACAGAATGCATTCATACGTTTGCATGCCTCGCTGTGCTGTGTGTCTAAATGTGAGTGTGTATGTGCGCTGCCGTTCTCTCCCAGGAGCGAGGCTTCAGCTCAATCCTGTTAGTTCCACCCTAATCACCTGGTCGCTCTACAATAGGCTCGCTGGTAGAAACGAATCGCTATGTCTCCCTCAGGAAACGCCTTCCTGCTCTGACTCATCTCTAATCCAGCAGCACTATAGAAAACTTCACACTTTGAGTTCCATCAGCGTTTAGATTACCCAGACCATCAGGGCCACAGAGAGGCCAGCTCACAGTCAGAGAGTGCAGCGTTTCTTAAAGCGCTGATCAATGAGCTGTTTTCACTCAGCTGTGAGAGAGTTATAGGAACTGGTCCAGTTAAACACCAGCTCAACACATCTGTCACAGTTTCAACCAAAACTTAATTTAAAATGAGTTATGGTAGGGTTGTTCTGTTGGATTCTATTGGATTGCTTTACTTTGTACAGATGTGCCAAGTAAAGAAAATAAATTGATGAAGGCTTTTCTTGTTGCAGCGTGTTGGTACATGTAGTGTCAGGGGTTAAAGGGACAGTTGAATACATACACATCATTTTCTCTTACCTGTAGTGCTGTTTATCAACCTCGATTGTTTTGGTGTGAGTTGCTGTATTTTTTCCCCAAACATTTGGATGTGCCACCCAGAGCCTCAGGAAGTGGGCTGGGCTTTGAGGACAATTTTCATAGTGGCGAAACACGTGATGCCATTGGACCCAAAAGACTTTTGGGAGACAGACATCTGCAAATCAGTAGATATGTTTTATTGAGTGTCACAACCCCTGCGAAATGACTTATTCCACTATCAAAGTTTTATTTTGTTCAGTCAGATAACATTTGGAAAATCTGGAAGAGCAGGAAGATTAAATAATTGTATCCCCATTGAGGTTAGCAGAGTGCCAAACTGGAAGTAGCCAGCTCAGCCAGTGGAAGTCTCGAGTGTGCCTGTTCTATGGGGCCAATGATGCAGAAGCAACACTAATCATCCATCATGTTTTCAGGTTGTCCGTCCATCCATCCGTCCATCCCACTCTTGTGAATGAGATATCCTAAAAAAGTTTCAGCAAATGACTGATCCGTCATATTTACATGTTGTATACATATTATATCAACATTTCTAAAGTGATGTAGCATATGAGCTGACACTGTCATTGGTAGGTGGAGGGGATAGCAGGTGGTGTGACACCTTCTAGCGTTGTGTTTCCAGCAGCTTTTTGGGCTCCAAAGGCACAAAAAGCTGCTGTTTATAAGCCTCCGTGCTGGTGATAGCTGAGGCCAGAGGCATTATGCTTTCGGGCGGTCCTTCTGTGTCTGTCTGTATGTCCATACGTCCCATTCTCATGAACGCAGTATCTCAAGAAGGCCTTGAGGGAATTTCTTCAAATTTGGCACAAACCTAATCGCTAACATGCTTACCTTGAAACTGTGCCGACTGTATAGATCTTCTGTGTGTGAAGCATCCATGTTTTCACAGACATGGACGTAAACTGTGAGAGAAACTTGACTGGTGCGTGGAGGCATACAACCATGAGGAGGTAACTCTAGTTTCTGATATATAATTTATGTCTCAATAACACTGCTGCTATGCAGAGTAACTCTGCTTTAAAGTTAAAACCCTTGACGAAAATGTCTCATCAGTTCCACTCCAAACTGGTGAAGCTGAGCAAACAAAGGTCTCCAGAGATGTTTGGTTTCCCTCCACTCTGACCTTTGAATATAATGTATGAGTTTCTCTTTAGAATAAAGGCAGCAGCAGGGCTGGCTGCCCAGATAGTGAGGAATCCCTGAAGACAATGTGTGTGTGTGTGTGTGTGTGTACGTGTGTGTATGACTTCATCATTGTGTTGTAGGAGGAAACTGTTGGCGGGTGGCATTTAGGGACATTCAGTTTTGTTGTAGTTAGATCAGACATAATTTATTTTTTAAAAGGTAAAATTACTCTGTGTGTGTGTGTGTGTGTGTGTGTGTGTGTGTGTGTGTGTGTGTGTGTTTGTGTGTAACTGGCTCTCTGGAGTCACTGATGCACCACAGCAGGGCAGTGAAGGGCGTTACATTTGTGTGTGAGGTGACTTCTGATCTACTCTGCCAAAGTGAACACACACCTGTCAGCCAACTGCTCTGAGCCAGGTGTAAATAAACACACACACACACACACACACACACACACACTCATACCCATTAAGAAGTGACCATAGTCTTTCTCTCCCAGTGACGTCCAGCCTAAATGTGTGTGTGCTTGGCTCAGTTCAGAGGAAGTGACTGTCTGTCCAGTCACCTTCAGAGATTAGACCAATCAGAAGAGAGTGTCAGAACAAAGAACACACAGACACACACAGACACACAGACACACACAGTAAGTGTGGCCTTTGGGACTGCACTCGCTTTGAGTTAGTCACGGTCATCAGTCCATTTAACCATGGATCAGCACAGTTTGGCTCACTCCTCTCATATTCTGTCCTCTGCTGCTCTCTGTGAAAACCCAGCTCTCATATCATATCTCATATCATCAGCAGACAGGTTGTAAAATAAAGGCCGCTCCACGGGCACATTTTGAGACAGTGGGCTCTGGGCACAGACCTGCAAAGGGCCCCACCACCTCTTCTTCATAGGAACAAAGACACACAGACTTTGTTGTAGTTTTGCATCTCTTTGTAGTCGTTATGCATCTTTTTGTGGTTTTGTGTCTCCTCTTGGTTGTTATGTGTCTTTTTGTGGTTGTTTGGGCCTTTGAGGTCATTTTGTGCCTTTTTTGTGGTTATTTTGTACGTGTATGTTTTTATTGGTGTTTTTTTGTTTTGTTTTGTTTTTTTGAGTCTCTTCCTGGTCAGTATGTGTTATGGGCTGCTCCATAAACAAGATTTAGATGCACATATTTAGACTACTGAGTGTGATCCTAAATGTAAAGACTGCATGATATCTTTTTTATTGCTCTGTCAGGTACTACTGTTACCATAACTCATAATTTATAAAATAAATCCTTCAGAATCTGAAGTTAAGACGGATAATTGACTGACACATCTGTGGCTGAGCTGGAGAGCTTCTGTGGATTAAAGAGACACCAGTCTCTTTGACATAATGTAAACATTTTAAATAAAGCCTGTGCTAACATGTTTTTACATTTTTTAAGATGCTTTTAATGATTCTTTTGGGGTCTTTTTTGCTTTAGTAGCACAGCTGCAGTTCAGGGATGCACCGATTTATTGACCAAACATGTATCAGCTGGTATTTGTCTTTTCCACTGCAAATAAGACGACACTCAGCGATGGCAGAGGCTGATGTTTACCAGCATCTGCCGCCATGTCATAATTTTCCATTTAAATGGAGCTGGACCGTTCATTAGGAGCGCTGTGTGGTAATTCATCGCACCACACTGTCAGAGCATGGACAGTGGTGGATGAAGAACCTGAAGGCAGAGAAGAAACAAACTTGCACAATGTTTCTGTACTTTTGTTTTCAGTAAATATTCAGTGTAGGAAAATAAATGTTTCTTGTATGACTGATGAAGAGTGTCAGATTAGACTTGAGGTAACAGGAGAGTTGAGAGGCTGTGGATGATCTCTTTTCATACCCAGCATGGATGAAATACAGCATGTTGAATATGTAACGCTGTGGACACTCAAGCTGCAGTCTTCTTCCATGTTGTTTAGTCGTTCCCTTTCTCTTGGTACACTGGATCATAACGGGTGAGTTTGTGTATCTGTTGTGTCTGTGTGTGTGTTCTGCATTTAGCTGATGCAGGCAACGTGCTCTTTTAGCATCAGCACTATAAATGTCCTTCTCTTGATAAACACAATTACAAGCAGTGAACACAAAGCAGGGTCAAAGTTATCGATCCTCCTGTATCACAGTTTGGACGTCTGAAAGCAAACTGTTGAAAGGAATAAAAGATGAAGAGCGAGATCGAAGGGAAACATAGTGCGTGTGTGTGTGTATTGCTGTCTGTCTGTTTTATCACTCTGGGATGTCGAGCTCCTCACCGCTGCAACAACCAGCGGGTATAAAAAGGCTTCTCTCTGCAGGGAGCAGTGAGTGGAGATTACACCTGGCACAATACAAATATGGTTTAGGCTGCTCCAACACTGTCTGGGTCTGTGAGCTGCCAGTAAGAGTGTGTCTGAGTGCATGTAATTTAGAGAGGGACAGAGGATCTATTCAGACTTCAACTGAAGATGAAGAAATAGAAGTCTGTTGACATCTCATGTATAGAGATGGGAGACATGCAGACAGATGCTACTGCGGTGTGTAAAAAAACACTGACATCAAATAACTGCACAGAGATGTTTGTTCTGACTGAGGCCCTAATCTGACCCAACACTAAACAACCAGTACATTAGAGTTTATTTGCCTTAAAATGTAATAAGTTGACATCTCAAAGCAAGCAGTCCATCAGTCTATATAGATAGAGGTATGATAAACTTGCCATCTTTGGTTTAATTCTATTCACTGTTTGATGGTCCAGGTGCCTTGGTTGGTTAGAGTTGATTTACAGGATATATGGAAAGTTGCAGGATGACGCTATGAACTGATTGTCTTGACTGTCACATTTTTTTAAAAAAAAAATGAAAACAAAAATCCCCAAATAAACAGGCCTTTACAAAAACAAAGTTCAGATCAATGGTGTATTAACAACTTCATCAAATAATTAAAAAACTAAGATTAACCAAATAGGTAGCGAGTTTCTCATATCCTCCATTATAGTGTTTGTGGATGGCTATTTTTGAACTTTACTGGAAGCTGCAATAAAGTTAAGGACTGTAACTCTGCCTCGTCTCCCACGTTCCACACTCACTTTAGCACACTTGCTTTTGATTAATAGTTCCTGAGAGTCAGGTCAGGTGGCGCATCAGAGTGACTCAAAAAATATTACGAAACTACAACTTGCTAGAAATAGCTCTAACATGGTTTGTTATGATGCTCATATTCAGAAACGTCCTTCTGTTCTCTTAAGTACTATATTGGCCCAAATTTAATGTGCTAAAACAACCCATAATACAACATAGCACAGGAATACAACATAGCACAGGAATACAACATAGGAGCATGTTCTATCATTACTCTCTCCATTCAAAAAGAATATCTGAGGGTTTCTACACAAGTCTGGGTGAAAGAGAAATGTACTTGCCCTACTGGACAAGTTCAAAATCATAAACAACAAAAACCAGTGTCTTCAGATTATGTGCCACTCATTACTTGGCTAGTTAGTTAAATGAATACACTCAGATAGGGTTGCAAATGGTGTGAGATTTTCACAATATGATATTATCAGAAAATATAGTGGTTTCACAGTATCAGAGTATTACAGACTTTATATTATTATCAGTCACAATGACCCTCAAAGGAATGAAAATGGAGGCTTATTGTTGGTTGACCAAATGTTTTATTGCTGTAAATGAAACTTGAAACTATTTCCTTATCCTGAATTCTCTTCACTGGCTCCAGGAGGGCTGTTGGATGGGTCCAACATCCAACTTTCACCCAGGAGGCCGGTGTTCACTTCCTGTATGATGGCAAAGCCAAATCGTGTTATTTTTACCTTAATCTAACCGAGCGTGTGTGCTGGCATTTGTCGTTGAAGGAAAAAAAAAAAACTTAATTTGTTCTGTGCTTTTATTTTGAAAGAGACTGCATGCAAACTGTACATTTCCTATGAAAACTATGAACACAATGCATGTAACAGGCTGAAGTTGACACAGCGTCTCAGAACATCAACAACCAACACACCCAGGGTACCTTGGACGTCATATGTCAACGTGAAAAGTCCATGACCAAACGTGGGCATGTGACGAGGTCAGAGTGAGGATGCGTTGGACTGTTATCATTGGAGTTTGTTTTGAGACGATAGATGTAAAGTTAGTGTCTTTCACTGGAGATAACAGACTTAGGGCCCGTCCCAATACCCCCCCTTAGCCCTACCCCTACATTTACGCATTCCCGCGAGGAGTAGTGGCCTTCGGAGCGAGGGATTTCAGATGCTGACTTGCCAGCGAGGGGTAGACGTCGCCATGGCTACCACCGAGCAAGAGATGGGGAAAAAAGTTTGTACATAGCTAACGTTACCGTCGTCAGGTTGCTTGTTAGCTAGCTAGCTAGCTCGAACTATCTGGCATCTGTCATCTGTCCTGTTCTGCAAAATTGTCGGATTTTTCACATTACGATAACACACCAGCTAGTATAACTATGTTGCCTTGTAATGTTGGCTGGTTAGCTAGCTATCTAGTTAGCAGAAGTCCCCTGTCGTCTGTCGTTCATCAAACGAAGCATGATGAATGCAGCAAACGCGATCGGTAGGGTGAACTCAACTCGAGACTCCATTGTAGATGCCGGTTGGAAATGTAGATGGCTCGCAGCTTCCTGTTTAAAATAGTTTACGTTACGATTCCTAGGGAAAGATTTTAACCCCTGCCTCTTGTTGCTTCATTTGGAGGGCTAGGGGGTAGTGGGCAATGGCTAGGAGTAGGGCCAAGGGCTAAGGGGTAGTGGACAAGGGGGGGTATTGGGATTGGGCCTTAGTTCTGGCACTAAGTAGTTCAGCTGAGCCAATATTGACATGGACAATAACAACAACAGAAGGAAGTCAGAGTCTTGACCTTTATTTAGAGAGACAGTTCAGTCAAAACTCAAAAAGATTCAAACTGTAACAAAATGTGTTGAAAACCAGCAGGAGAGAGACACAGGTATAAAACTGATGTTTCTGTTTATTTGTGCGCAGAGCATGTGTGTCTTTTGGACATGGCTGTCAGCTCGTATAACTATGAAGTATGACTAGATGTGAACAGTCTTCCAAAAATATCAGCCAGGAGCAGCAGTTTTAGCACTGTGAAAACAGCCTTACATAAAGAGAGAGAGAGAGAGAGAGAGAGAGAGAGAGAGAGAGAGAGATGTGAATATGCATACATTCATTATGGCTCTTCTCCCTTTATGAATCTCATTGCAGTGGAAATGTCTCAGACTATTTAAAAAGACGTTCATTGTTGAAGAATCAAACAACAACAAAGGAGGACGCTGTACACTTCTGCAGTTATGATGTAATCACTGTTATTTTATCATCCCAGCCGAGTCAGAGCCGCTGTGTGAAATTATAGACCAGACTACATTATGATGCTGCACCGAGCTGTATGTGGGAATTACACAATCCTCTTTCTTGCTTGCAGCGTGGACAATGCACAGAGCAGAATACGCTCAGAGTGGAAGAGAATAGATGGAAGGGTTAGAAGATAAACTCCTTGAGGATGGTAGAAGGATGAAACAAAAAAAGACAGAAAGGTGAAAGAAGACGGGAGAGTGAAGCGCAGCTGCTTTCAGCCTGTCACAGCACTGACTGGAATACAATGAATGACAGTTTATCACAAACTCATCAGCAGGTGTGAAACAAAGGAGAGAGCAATTACTGTACAGCAGTAAAAAGGAGGCAGAGAACAATGTTGGGACGAAAAGAATGAATATGCTTAAAGATTGTGAAAAATAATAATCAGTAGGGGTGGAAATCACCAGAGGACCCACAAGAGGATATTATCACAATACAATGTTATCACGATACAATATTATTGCGATATGCTGAGTATTGTGATACAAAATATTGTGATTTATTTCTTTTTATTGCCCCAAAGGAAAACTTTGTCAACATCAGTTTTACTTCATAAGATAAAGTTTTCAGTCTGTTCATCAACTTTAATCATTTTTATTGCAGCAAAATGTGACACAGAGCAGACAGACTGACCAACAACGTCATAGCAGCCTGTCAAAGATGCTGCATACACCTGACAGACTGAACTGTGGGCAGATTAAACACCCTTTGCAATACCAGATTAAGCCCATGAGCAAAACACTTCACATGCATGTATCCTGCTAACTTAGCGGCAACACTCCGGGGTGACTTTGGTGTAGTGCTGTAGCTGACGATGAAAAAACATCAGGACTGAGTCACATGCTTGGGTTCACATGTTTTTAGCATGTACACAAAAGCCTTTGTTTTCAACAACACTGTATGGACGCAGATCTTTGCACGTGAAGTGGGTGTGGACTTTTTTTCTTAACTGTCTCAGAGTTGGACTGTAGTTTTGTCAAGTGTGTGTCTGCCATTGATTGATTTTTCGGCAGAGCAGGTTTAGCGTTAGATTGGCTGTTACCTTGGCCGTCAGCGGCTGACACTATCTCTGGATGGTGGAGTGTGAGCTGAGCCCTCATGTTCGTAGTATTCCCAGAGTATTTTATTCTCATATAACACTGCTTACAAATCGCATGTGTCATACCCAAGTAGAGCTTAGATCGGGCCCAAAAAATCCAGCCCGACCCCACCCGAGCCCATGCATGTTCTGTCCACGCCTGGCCCGGCCCGGCCCGTCCTTTTAACTGCAATTACGAGCCCAGTTTAAACCCGACTTTTTTATATACGAACGTGGACATTGAAGGCTGACTCTTGTCTTTCTTTCCATGGCAAGCCTTCGTCGTGTGAGTGTTGAGGTCCCTGTCTTTTTGCTGTCATATACCAGCATCGTGCTGCACTTGGTACACTCGACGAAGCCAACATATGCTTTGCCAGCGTGGTGCTTTCATCTTTTTTTTGATGAACTTTCTGCCAAATGCCGCTCCTTGACATCTCTGCTGACCTCACCAGGAAAAATCATCAGCACCATCTAGTGGACTGAAAAAGAAAGTGTCTTTATTAATTTAGCACCAAAAGTTGTATACATTATCGGTTTTTGCAAATACACATTTTAATACAAGATCGATACTTGGCATCCGTGTATTGATACAACATCGCCACGAAAAATCCCTAACAGCCCTAATAATTAGGGAGAGAACCAAAAAGCTGATGACCTTTATGGCATGCGGGGGAGACAGATCATGAAAAGCAGGTGAGAACTCAGTGTGATATTTTAGTCCAATAAAAACTTTCTCTCCACAGCACTTAACACGCCGACCTCCATGTGTGCTGATAGCTGATGAGCTGGGAGATCTTTCTCACCCACTGATGCTAGAGGTCATGTTGAGATGAGAGTGCTAAATGAGCTAAAGATGGTGAAACCAACACATTAAGCACGGTGCAATCTGCTAATGTCCAACTATGACATGAACTTTGGAGCAGTGTTTGACAGCTGTGTGCTCTGCTGACTTGGGTAAGAGCTCATGAGTGCTTTAAACTCAATACAGCAATGTTTAAAGTGTTTTTTAATATGATATGGCCTTAATTCTTCACCATGACTAAGTGGTCACCGCCCACTGTCTTTATAAGTAGACATCAGCAAGGACTCTCTCCCACCTCATGCTGTGCTGGAACTTTTTGTTCCTTTCATAGCCGATGCCCTGCTACTGAACTAAAACAGTGTTTTTAATACCTCAGCTCTGCCTCTCACTTCTAAGACTAAATACAAACCTTTTCAGTGCGTCCTGCATGTAGAGACTTAAGTATTTGAGTTCATTTCAGGCACCATGTGTTCTTAAACCCAGTTCTACCTGACTGATGTAAGATCAGACATTAACACTGGGAGTAAACGCAGTGTGACTAATCTGGAATATTTGAGCTGTGTTTCAGCGCGGCTGGTTTACTGAATCCACCTCGTCAAATTAAGGCAGCATTCACGTCAAAATCTGTCCCCATCCTGAAACTGAAACCATCTTTTTTTAGACGGATAATCTTGTGAAGATTTGATGTGGTTCGGATGCTTGGTGAAAGCCAGATTTCAGTGAAATGACTCTCACTCTTCAGATGTGGCTGACTTCTGTTTTACATGTACAGTTAATCTCCACTTGTTAAACTAAGAGTCCCACTCATACTGGAGGTAGCTTTTTTCCAGAACATTTTTGTGCTCTGCAGAGCTGACTGAGCGTGCATAAAGGCTTTTGGTGCCATCTTACATAACTTCAGCACATTTACACACTTTCTGACAGCAGTTGCTGAACAGGTGAACAACCTCTCATTCTGTTTTCTCACAAGCTGCATTTTAAGGCCCTTTCACACCTTCTCAGTTTGATCTGAACCAAAGCTACAGGTGTGACACTTCACCCGGTCCACAGTCTGGACCAAACAGCCAATCCTTGGTCAGATGAAAAGAAGTGGTTTTGGTCTGGATCAAACTGGACCATGGTTCAGTTCCTTTCTGGTGTGAAAACATTTTTTTGGATGGTTCTGACTTGAGATGAATTAAAGGAAGTTTTGGCAGGTGGTCATCAAGTGGTAAGAGTAGTGTGTGGCCTCAGTGTGTCGTGTGTGTTTGAGAGAGTCACTGTGGCTGAGCTTAGAGCAGACAGGTGTTGGCGGTCGGAGCAGAGGAGGAATTAGCAGTGAAGCTGTCAAGAGGCAGTACATGTTCTGTGTAGGTTTGAGTCCATGAACAACACAACATAACAATGAGCCACAGTAGCACATGGGGGGAGGAGGAGATGATTTTGTAAAGAGTCGGTTGGAAAAACTCACAAAACTTCTGGCACAAACAAGAGGATGAGAGAACCTGTCTGCAAACCTATCAGTGTCAAGCATAGATGCAGCTAATTTAGGTGATGACAACAGGATGTATACTTCCAACATCTTGACCGGACCTTGGTTCTGACTTTCAGGTGTGAAAAGGCTGTTAATGTGTTTCACCAACCTAATAGCCAGTAATAATGTTGGCATTGTGGTTTAAGGTTTAAGCACAAAAAACACTTGGTTAGGGACAGGAAAACATCTTTTTTTGGCCTGAAAACTCCAAGTATGGTCTGCAGACACGCCTGGAAATGTCTTGACTTCTTGTAAAAAACTCCACTTTTGTCATGATTGTGGTCGGCAGCTTGGCAGCTGTCTCACCTAGGTGTCACACCATTCACTATCCCCTCCTTCTCCTGATGAGAAACTCCGCTCATATACATGTAATCTGAACCATGAGTCATGTATGGAAACATACAAATTTAACATATCTGCGGTCAGTGGAAATGTATAATGCCAACATTCTGGCAACTGGGCCGCTCTGACCATGCAACATATCCCTATACAACAGTTAATATCATAACCAACAAATTAGTGCCCCTTCAGGTCAGGTCAGGTCAGGTCAGGTTAGGTCAGGTTAGGTTAGGTTAGGGTTAGGAAAAGAGTCATGGTTGTTGGTGCTGTATGTAAATCTGGAGAATGATAGCTGATTTTAAGTCTTTTTCCCAGGTTGTCAAATAGTAAGCTGATGCTTTGGGTTGGTACTCGGACCAAACCACCAACCCAAACCATCAGTGTTCAATAACCTGGGAATGAGACTCATTGATCAACTGTCTTTCTCCAGAGTTATATATTGCATTTGTAACATTAAGTTATGTAGACGAGGTTTAGGAAAAGAACCATGGTGATCACTGTCATGTTACATACTTAAAATAAAGTTATATTCTTGATGTAAAGTGACAAAGTATCTTAAAATAACTTAGTTTCACACAGGACACAACCACCTTAACCTGTAGACCCTTTCTCTTTATATTACCTCCTTCTTTAATCCCTGTATGACTATTTGTGTTATATTCTTGTGCTTTTGTAAGTATACATACAAACTGTGCATGAGAACAGCCAGCACAGTGACATTTTTGTCATATGAATGATCTGTCTCTCCAACAGCTCTTTGGCAACAAGTTGTGCTGGACATGTTATAATAATAATATAATGAAATTAAATGAAAAAGTATTTACGAATAATCACTGTTCAGCTGATTGTTCAGCAGCTGTTATTCATCAGACTCTCTTAGTTGCACACGATTCCCTCAGTTTATAGGTCAGGCCACAAAAAAGCCTTTTCTTAGAGAGACAATAAATCATCTTCTCTTTTAGGTGGACGGTCTCTGTCCAAAACACAAGTTCAATCATTTACGACCTGGAGCGTTTTCACCACTGGTCAGCAGTAAGGCTACAAAGACCATTCATTATTTACTGCTCTAGCAAAGAGAAAAGTGGGAGAGTGAGAGTCGGGGGTGAAGTTCGGCTGAAACTTTAGGGGTTATTGCACATTTTACTCATCATACTAATTTTATTTTTTGTGAATTCAGTTTATTTAAAGGCCTGAGGCTGCACAGGTTTCCCCACAGAGAGCCACCTGGAGTTAAAAAGACATTGCTCATTCTACAAGCTTTTATTGGAACTAATTTTACTGGGGAGTTCGTGATGTTTTATGGTTTTAAGTTTTTTGGGTTTGAAGGTTTTTCATCTTGATGAGACTCATATGGGAAAAGGTTCTCTGTGCAGAAACATTCTTTGGAAAGACATCAGGTCAAAATGTGATAAGCATGGCTGCAGTTGATTTTTCGACCCAAATGGTAGAATAAATGTGGGCATTGTATTATTCGGCAAACCAAGGATACATTACATTTGTACATCAGTATGTACGAAACGTTATGTTTCAACATCGCTGTTTTTAATGTCTGGGCACAAAAACTACTTAGTTATGGTTCGGAAAAAATCAAGGTTTTGCTTAAAATACCTGGTTTTCATGGTACAGTCCCGGCTGAGAAAGCACTTTTTATGCCGCTATCCCTGCTAGAAAAAACACCATGGGTCACTAAAAACATGTTTGGTGGTTTAAAAGCTGCTGGAATGCAGCAAGGACTCACTAAAGCACACCGGTTTTGTTGTTTTTTTGGTCTCTAACAGAGGTCTGCAGTTTGGCAGGCTTGTCACCTAGATGTCATGCCATCCACCATCCCCTCACTAGGGTGTAACAATATGTCAGTCTAGATCAAGATATTGATTCAGTGATCAATGATTTCATATTATTAATGCAAAGTGAAAATATCAACATTTTTAACGTATGCTTTTACTTTGAAATTTATATGGCACGCCTGTGTCACCATTTCTGTCCAATCACGTCTCAGCCCGGACAAAGACAATGAGGATATTTACTGATCTTGTCTCATGTCAATCACAGGCCACTGACTGGATTGAATCCCAACGATATCGTATCGTGGCAGTCTTTTAGATATCAGCAAATATTGTATTATTGTTCAAGGGATCAATATAATGTTGTATTGTGATGAAACCTGTGATTTACCCTCCATCTCTGACAGCAGAGTCAGCTCATAGCCTACGTCACTTAGAAACAATGATATGATATGTATAAATCATGTAATATATCTGTGGTTTGCAGAAATGTACAATGTGGATTTTTGTTTTATATATTTAAAAGTAAAAGTTTGAAATTCTCAGTATTTGTACTCTGAATTGCATTAAATAATCCCCTTTAAACAAACTGAAAAACAGTGAGCAAACTAAGTTAGTTTCTTTTATTCCACAGTGAGCAGAACAGATAGAGATAGGGAAGAGGAGCGGTCCAAACTGTTTTGCCTTGAAGGTTAGAGGAGTCAGACTATCCATTAAGACAGCCGGACTGAATGTTGCAGATGTTGAATAATTTACAGCAGCAGTGAAAAGGAACACCCACATTAAACTTCAGAGACGGGACTGTAGTCTGCCTCTTGTCTTTTTAACTTCAGTTAAACATAATGGACTCGTCTGTACTCTCTGCTGTAACTGACCTCAGCTGGAGTTCACGTCAGATAAGAAGATGGAGAAACAGCCGAGTGTGGGCATCAGTTCCCACTGATCTCTGGGTCTTTAAACCTGTTTGCTTGTGTGTCCTGCTCAGTCTACCAGACTGCACACACTCAGCAGAATGTAACTAAATACATTTACTCATGTATTTTAGAATTTTTGGCACTTTGACACAACTTTGTTGAGTATTTCCATTTAGTGCAGTTTTACACTTCTTCTCCTTATACATCTGTGAGGTACTTTTTACTGCACCACATTTGTCTGACAGCTCCTTCCTGTCCAGTGAAAACCTTGTATCTACAGATGTGTGAGAAAATTCTCCTCCTTGTGAAGCTAAATAATCTCTTTAAAAACCCTCTTGGATGAGCTGGTAAAGTCGTCCTCACAGAGCTGAAAAGTGACACCGTGAAAAGTTAGCTCTTTAGAGATATGTGGTTCTTCAACACATTCTCACTCCGACCTGGTCACACATTGACATTTGGTCATGGACTTACGCCACCACACACTGGGCGGGTCATAAGTGATGATTGAGAGCGATTACTTTTGTATGAGTCTATACATTGTTTTTATGAAAACAATCTTTAGGTAAAGCATCTGGCTCTGAAGCATCTTCTCCCACCACTGCATACACACTAAATCTCTTCGTTAAAGGCTAAATCACAAATCCATGAAATTAAATGTGTCAAGTCGGTGTTACTTTTCACAGATATCATCTGATACCTGGAGAGAGAGCCTTAACTGTTTTCACACGTTTTGACATTGCCATTGCATGATATAGTGATATTATGC
Organism: Epinephelus fuscoguttatus; assembly: GCF_011397635.1. Classification (NCBI taxonomy): domain Eukaryota; kingdom Metazoa; phylum Chordata; class Actinopteri; order Perciformes; family Serranidae; genus Epinephelus; species Epinephelus fuscoguttatus. The sequence goes on along the minus strand of NC_064752.1, from coordinate 249,595 downwards.
ACACACACACACACACACACACACACACACACACACACACGGACAATGTAGCCTATCAGACACAGTGGTTCTGGGGGTATTTGAGTGGATAATAAACCATTATTTGTAGTTGCTTGGGTTTGTCTCCTGGACAATTGTGGTAAACAAACAATTGACCGTTATGTACCTTTGATAAACAGTAAACATCTGTTAGGATTTATATGGTAGAAGGAAGGGAGCAGGGTATGTAATTATGTGTCTCTGTATCATCTCTCTGCCACAGTTCTCTCTGCCTTCACTACTGTGCATTTCTCTGGCCCTTATTTAAACAATCTATAGCACATGCTCTGAAGTGCATGGTGCCAGCCTCAGTAAGGTAAACAATACCTAATCTGGGTGCACAGTGAGGCGCAAAGGGGTTGTATTTAGTCTCTTAATTAGAGCATAACATGAATTCAACCAATGAGTGTCATCTCCCATTTCCTTTGAAAGCCAGGTGAGCCTGCACCTCGTGTGCTGCTATTTATATGGTGGATGCGTCAGATTTGAGAAGTGAGCAGTTTACTGCTGATATTAATGCAGTAAGAGCACTAACGTCATTGACACAACATATGTGCAGAAACTGCAGTTACTAACTTGACAGAATGAAAAGAAGTTAACTCTCAGTTTCTAAAATTATCAGTAAAGTTTCTCTGCTCCTTAACGTTCAAAGGGTCGCATATTGAGGAGTCTGTCAGCAGCTCTGCAGCTCTGCTCTGATCTCTGCTACGTTCACATTTTACAGAATGTCATTCATATTTTCCTCATTAATCAAGAATTATTTCACCAACCCACAACACACATGTGTCTCTGTGTGTGAGTAGTAAAGCCTATGTGGGTGCATCTAACCATGTGAAAAATGCCCCCTTTAATTAGCAGAAAAATACTGCATCATTTTGACTTGAGCTCAAGTTTTTGTTGGTCAACAGCGTGATTGCTCTCTGCTGCCTTAAAATCAGGTTCCCTGTGGATCTATAAAAAAGTCTATAAATGTCTTGAAATTTAGTATTTGATATTTAAGGTTGTTGGTCAGCAAGGTCTTCAGTTGTAGGAAAGGAGGTATTAAATCTGATCCAGGGCAGAATGAATGAGCGTCTATTTTTTGTTCAGTTTTTAGTTTTATTTTCCCCACATTTTGTATTCCACAAAAATGACCATTTCTGCAACGCAAACACATCCGCATGTTTATCCACATTTTAACGAGGGATGTTCCTGGCAACTATTTTCCACGTTGACTAAACAAACATTTTAATTAAGACCAGTCGACTAGTCTAAAAGAGTAAAACATTCAGAAAACAGTCAAAATTTAGCACAATTTATTGTTAAGTATTTGAAACATTGTCCCTAAAAATCTTGTGTGCATTGAGGGGCTGTCCACACCAATGCGGGTATTTATAAAGCCGTGACTCACGGTTTGGCCTTTCATCCACACGTAACCGCAGTTTTGGACCCTGTAACCGGACTTATTTGTAACCGGAGTCCAGGGTGAACTTTTTGGAAAAGTCCGGTATCAGCAGTCATGTGTGGACAGGATAACCGCAGTTATTTTGTCTCGTCTCCATTGTATGACATCATAGTGTGCGATGTAAACAGAAAACAGCTGTGTTATTACCCGATCCAGTGTGTGCGAGAGATGATTTGAGGATGGACCTAAAGAAAATACTGCTGCTATTTAGCAGCATATCAGCACTTTGTGGCTGTATCATACAACTAACGCTACTCAACCACATCCAGCAACAGAGGCGCAAGAGTGTGCTATTACGGAGACTGCTCCTGCTGCATAATAGTACGCTTGTTGTTGTTTTTCCAGTAATGACGTTTTACTGTCTTCTGGTTGGCTACAATGGCCTTACAGTTAGGAATTCCACCGCCACCTACTGCTTTGGCATGTGTATTACATTGCTTGATAGTGGAATTTGTGGTGTCATGTGGACAGAGGTATTTTTATTACACCACTCGTATGGACGCAGATTTTTTAAAAACTGGAGGCCAAAAAAGTTCGGTTTTAAAAATACCTGTGCTCGTGTGGACTAGGCCTAAGAGCCCTTTGAAGCCTTTAATCACAATCCTCAACAACCATGTTGGATTTTAAATGATACTGAGGTACGAGACACTTTGTGCCGTGTGGTATGAATGTGAACATGAACATTCAGACTCAACATATTCCATTAACTTCCTGAAGCCTTTACCTTTAACAAGGTTAAGTGGAAGCATATCTTGTGAGGCCATTGTCGTGATGAGCTACGTTATCTTCTCAGACCGGGCGGGATCACAGCGCCTCCGGGTGAACCATGTCAATTTGGGCTGTGCGTGGCGAGCACAGCTAGCAGCGGCATGCATCGTTCCATGCAGGTTAACATCCAAAGGCTTACAGTATGTTGAATGTGGTTGCACATTGTTTCAGCCAGTTGTTTCCGACACGGCCTACATTCTTTTCATTTTCTAGATCAATGTACTGCAAAACCGCACTGGTTTTGCATTGGACATCTCTCTTATTTCCCACTGTGCTGTTTTAAAACTCCAGTCTACTCTGTAGCACCCACTAGTGGTGGGCGGCTGCATGACAGTTAAGCAGCCTTGTACATGAATAAAACATTAATTGGTTTAACCGACTAATATTTCTGGTGCCGACTAATGAGGAGGTGGACGTTTAACCCTTTAGACAGCTAATGGCGTGCATCCCTAATTTTAACCTAGATGAAGAATGTGTTTATCCAGCGTCTGATTTGAGGCTGCAGCTAGAGTAAAGGAAAAAAATCAAGAACACAATGCTGCAAACAAGCGATGCAGGCTCAGCCATGGGCAAAGCAAATACATTACAGAAGTAATTACAGAAAATACAGAAGTGGTTGGAGGACAACAGATACTGTGGCTGGCTGAAACCATCCATTGATTTGTTTGAAGTGTGATGTAAACTGTATCAAGGCCAATGCTAGCACTTCTATGCCCATTGAGTTGTTTGCAATTAATTGTTCCTTTAAGAACATTCTTAGACTTCTTCAGCTAAATCAACTAGCTTGTTGTTTTCTGTTGCCGCAATAATGGTGTTTTTTTTTTTTCCTTTTAAAGGGCATTAAAAAGGCATTTTTTTTTACTTGGAGAATCTGCAGAGAGAAAGTAGCAATCTACCATCAATGAACTTGACCAAATCTTATTTTAAAACCTGCACACCCATGGGCGCACAGATTGGTACAAGTGCATTTCCGATTAATGCAATGTGGGCGCTGCCCATGAAATGTGTCAGGAAACACACACACTGAAAGCGGCGCACAGCGCAGTGCAACTGTCTAAGATAGAGCCCTGAGTGTCTGATATCCAGTGTTTCTTTGTTTCCTTCTGTATCTTTGACTGTATGTAGAGATGCATAGTTTCTCAGATGTGTCACAGTGATTGGCCCCTGGAAGACACTTACAACGCAGGTCAAAACAAGGTGACGTACAGTATCTGCAGCTGACTGCTCCGAAGGGACACTGTATTATTTGTGGGTGGATGATGACATTTTTACTGCAGCCTTGTTCCTCCTTTGTTGTCTCCCTGTTCTTCTCCTGTTGGCTCATCCTTCTGCGTGTGTATCCATTATTATACTTTGAATGAGACACACATTTTGATCTCCTCTCGTCTCTGTCTCCCTCTTTTCTCTTTTTCACTCTGTAACAAGACGACCTTTTAAGTGAACCACCGCTTCAACACCATCAGCTAAATAAGGAACAACACAACACTCTTATGACCTCCTGCCCATCACACACACACACACACACACACACACACACACACACACACACACACACACTTTGAGCCAGGTAGCGTCAGAGAGGAGCCTGAGGTGTTCTGAATGCACTGACCTGTTAACAACCATCTATTGTCACAGTTAACCAGGCAGAGACAGGAACAAGATGTGCGCTCTCTCTCTCTCTCTCTCTCTCTCTCTCTCTCTCTCTCTCTCTCTCTGTGTGTGTGTGTGTTTCATGCTACCTTGTCTACATCTGATGTCTCCATTTTCACAGCAACACTATTATATGAGCTTGACATCAGAGTGGGGCAGATACAGTTCAGCTGCGTTCATTACAGTGTGTTTAGTTTGGAGTCTCTCTGTGTGTTTCTGGACACATATTTTAAAGGCATGTATCAAACTTGGACACATCTGTCATTAAATAAAGCAGACTGAAACCTCCAGTTCATAAATATGTAGCCCAATAATAATAATACACCATTGTTTGTTTAGCGCCTTTGCTTTTCTGGGTTTTACAGTACTGCTGTTGCGATCCAGCCCAAAAATATTTGTTAATATAATACATCACAGCCATTTGTTTCTACATGAGCCACTGATAATGACAGTTTGTTAAATGTTCTGTCAGTGGTGCTCAATCTGTCAATCTCCAGAGGAATTTTGTCACTGTGGCATATCTGTCATATTCAGTAGCTTCAGCCATAAATGTAAAGGCTTGTGTCATCACTCATTCTTGAGAATTGGGACAAAACCTTACTTTTTGGGGTTTTTGATTTGTATTCTTTAATTAGGCTCAAATATATTTTTTTTTTAAAATTACAGCCTTGGCTGTTAAACCTTGTAATGATCCAACCTCCTAGTGAATTTTTTCATGAACAGCATACATAACGGGTGTCAGAGGTAAGATCTGACGGAGCTGACATCTCACAAAGTTGAAAAAAAGTTTTATATTTATGAATTTCACGGTAGTTGTAGTGAGGAGACATTGTATGTTTCAAAGTTAGACTTGTCTTAATGTTAATCACATTACTAATTTTAAAACTGTAATTCTCATTTAGAAGGGCTATGAAGTTGACATGTTATGGTTGAAACGCACCTGATAGACATTATTTAATGAATCTATCAAAAAGAAAGAAAGAAAGAAAGCTTTCCAGTTTTCTAGTGGTATTCAAACTTTTTGGAAACCAGGGAGCGAGTGTGGAGTCCTTGTGATCGTGCCAATCCCTTTAATGCCCTTTTAAATGACTCTTTTTTTTTGTAGAAATCTGACAGTGTTGACAGAAATTTGGGAGACCTCTTTAAAGGGCCAACGCTTTCACAAAAAATATATTTTAAAGCAAAGATGATAGCAGTACATTTTGACAGCGACATTATCAGTGCATACTGTTAGTTTTAGATTTTAAAAACCTTTAACACATTTTTATTTGTTTAAAGTTGTGAATTCTTGTCTGGCACAAGGCTGTTTTTCAGCAAAGGGCAAGTTTAGAGAAGAAAAAAAACTGCTATGGGAGCTGGTATTTAACGACACAGAGTGAGTGGGGCAAAATGCATTTAATTCCAGGGGCAGCCGGCTGGTAAAAGGACAGTGGCATTAAGTGCCACCAGCGCTCTTGGACGCATAGGCACACACTGACAATAATAGGGGCATATTTTTTGACGCGCTGCATTTGCCACTAGTGTGTTTTGGCCATAAGGTGGTGAACATGGTAAAAATTATACAGGCAAAACATCAGTAGTATACATTGTCTGCTATCAGACAGAACTGTCACCTCATTACACTCTGTTTCCATCTTCAGTCTGACATTGCATCCAGTCTAAGTGATGTTAGATGTGGGGGAGGGGAATTTAATTTTCCCTAACCAGTCACTAGAGACCAACATATCTGCCTTAATCGAACATCATTTTGAGTCTACGCTGATGTGTAGCCATGCAAATATGCTGGTTTTGTCAGAGTTATAAGAGTGGAGTGGAGCGCAGTAAAAACAAGCTACAATATCAGGCGATATTGGGAAAATCTGTTGGTTCAGAAGAGCCTCGATAGCGGCCTCCATGCAGTACTTAGGTCATGTTTGTTCTCTAGTGTCAACAAAGGTTAAATATATATTATACATCAAATGAACATCAGATGTCAAGAAAGAACAGAATCCTCTGAGTTTTATAGATGCAGCAAAGGAGCAGAGTCGTGAGGCCAGTATGAGTATGAGTGTGAAGAGGACATTTTCCACACTGTGTGTTTATAGTTCTGGGCAAACAGGTAATTGAGCGAGCTCCCTGGAGGCCTGGCCGCCACCTCTGAACCACTCCTGTCAAATGCATGGCTAACCACAGTTACTCTATTTCTCCTTAGCACTATTGTGCTCATTTTCTTCCTGTCTTTATGGGTCTCTCTCCCTCTCTCCGCCCTCTTTGTCTCTTCTAAAAATACATTCACACTTGAATAACAGAGGAAGGTGCTCCCCTGTGTTTTATTATGTGATGTTTGACCCTAAAAGGTCTTTTGACAGGCGCAGCAGAAAACATCTCTGTCGACAGGAGAGGTCTAAAAAGACAGCAGGGTTATTATGCATGATGGCACAGGGTGGCTTTCTTTCCTAACTGCCGCAGGCCGAGCTTTTAGAGTACAGACAGGACATTCATCTACACACACACACACACACACACACACCACAGACTCACACTCACTCATACAGTAGTTTACACAAGGATGTTTCCATACATGAATAAACAGTCAAACACTATCTGGACACACTAACGTCAAGTCTTAAAATAGATTCCCTCCTCTCTGTGTCTGCTCTTCTTCTCCTCACTGAAACATGTAGTAGAATATGAATGAAATCCCTTCAGTGTGAAGGTTCCCTCAGTAGACTGCTGCAGCACCAGCTTCACTTTGTTAATTCAACAATCTTTTTTCTTTTCCTACCCTCACAATTTCCATAAAATATTTCTGAGTCACTTGAGATACAAAGATTTTATTGCACAAAATACCTAATTTCCTCCACATGTGAGGAGGAATACTGTGTGTAGCTTTTACAGTGTGCAAAGATAAAGTGGAGCAAAAAGTTTCTTTGCAGATAGAGATATCCTGCACCGTGGAAAGTGACTCTTACTTCAGGGTGTCAGTGACACAACAGGCAGCTACACATGCTGCAGAGGCACTGATTGTCTTGTCAGAGACCTGCAGTGAAAACAGTGCCTCACATCTGTTGTTTTGCAACATTAGAGGGAAAATAAAGTAATTTGAAAGTAGCATAACTGAGCAAGTTAATGAGCACCAGCATCACTGTAAAACCAACACTATGTAAAATGTTAAATAAATGGAGGAATGATGTACCTGAGAGGGGAAATGTTGAAGACATCCAGATGAATGCTGCCACAGGAGCACAGTCCAGGCTCTGCACACTGGTGCACATAAAGTAAGGTGGCATTAAACTGTAAATTAAACATAATGAAACAAGTTTACATTAAACATAAAACAAATGAGAGTGTTTTATGGTTAAGATGTAATCGATACATTTGTACTCAGTGTACTAAATCTTTTGCAACACTATAGCTAACTGGTGCCATGCCATGCTCACTCCATTGACCCGATAAATCAAGATGGAAGTGAAGAGTTTTACTTTAACAGAACAGTTTCCATCCATCAATCCATCCATCCATCATCTGGAGCCGCTTATCCTATTCAGGATTGCAGAGGGAGGGTACCGGCCCAGTCGGCAGAAGAAAATGCTGGCATTGCATGTTCCATGATAGCCGAGGCCGGAGGCATTATGCTTTTGGGTTGTCCTTCTGTCCATCTGCCCGTATGTCCGTACATCCATCCATCCCATTCTTATGAACATAATGTCTCAAGAATGCTGTGAGGGTATTTCTTCAATTGTCCACAAACATCCACTTGGATTCAACAATAAGCTGATTAGAATTTGGGGGTCAAAGGTCAAAGTTCAAGGTCACTGTGACCTTGCATCTGTCTGATTCTCATGAACCTGATATCGCAAAATGAGTTCAAGAGAATTTAGTCACATTTTGCACAACGTTCACTTTGAGTCAAGGGTGAACTGATTACCTTTTGGTGGTCAAAGGTCAAAGGTCAAAGGTTAAGGTCACTGTGACTTCATCCATTGCATTCTTGTGAACACTTTATGTGACGGATCACCTCGAGGGAATTTTTTTCAAATTTGGCACAGACATCTGGTTGGATGGAAGGATGATCTGATCAGAATTTAGTGATGAAAACTCAAAGGTCACTGTGACTTCACAAACATGTTTAAGTCATATCCCAAGAGTTCATATGCCAAAATTACAAAAATCAAATTATAGGATACAGGATAAAATGATGAAGTGATGACATTTTATATCCAAAAGGTCAAAGGTCAGCTTCACTGTGACATCATAATGTTTGTAAACGTAATTTTGTGTCCATTATTTAACGTCATATCTCAGGAACAGAAGGGGAGACGTTTGGTCAGATACTGAATTGGTGACACTTTTCTTGGGAGTCCACCGTGAAACTGTGCCGATTGTATAGATCGTCTGTGCTGTCGGGGGAAGATGTGTGTGAAGTACATGTTTTCACTGACATGAATGTAAATTGTAAGAGAAACTTAAACTGGTGCATGAGCACAAATAACTGCAAGGCGATAATCATAATTTGCTGCGTTTCCTGTCAGAATTGTCTCCCAAACAGGGTATTCTGAGCCAAAACATGATGTTTCCTAACCAAGTGGCTTTTGTGCCTTATTTCTATCCACAGCATTGCTGAAATGTAAAATGTCAACGTATCTGTGACATAACAGGAACTTGCAAACGTAATCCGTGGTTTGCCGAAATACACAATGGCACTTTCTGGTGACTGGGGTGGGGTTGAACCCTGGACAGGTCACCATGACCGACACATAGAGAAAGACAACATTCAAGCTCAAATCCACACTGGTAATTTAGAGTCATCAGTCAAGTTAACCTGCATGTCGTTGGACTGTGGAAGGAAGCCAGAGGACCTGGAGAAAAATCCATGCGGACACGGAAAGAACATAAATACTCCACATAGAAGCGCCCAGGCTGAACAGTGGGTTCAAACCCAGAACCCTCTTGCTGTGGGGCAACAGTGCTAACTACTGCTGCTGCCCACAGAGCAGTTTGTCATAGTCTACAGAGTTTACATTGTCACTTTAAATCCCTTTTTTCGTAGAACATTTTAGAAACTTAACAACAGAAAAGACCAAAAGGAGAAGGCGTTTTCCTACTGTAGCCGTAATGTGGGAGTTTATATTAAGTCAAAGTGACACGCATGAAGCCACCTGGCTGACATGCCATCAGCTTTTGTTGTAACCTTCACAGTGACTGAATTATTCAACAGTGCACCTCTGAGACACTTTGCATCTTTTGTTGCAGAGCTGTACAGGGCAGGTAGTCTTCACTCTACATGTATTCAACTTGTTCTGCCTGCCTGTGTTACAGGTTCAGGAGTAGTGGAGGGTACTTTCTGGAAGAATTTAATGAATTAAATATTCATATAATAAGCTTTACTAACTCTTCCAGACACTCGAGCAGCATAGCTCTGGAGATGACAGGGTCAGGAGGTTTTTCAGTACACTTCGTTCATCCAGATGGAAATATCTTGATCAATACAAGATGGATTGCCATTAAATTGTACACATTCATGTCTCCGGAGGGTGATTCATAATGATTTTTGTGATCTGCTGACTCGTCCTTTAGCACTCTAGTGTGTGGCAAAAAGTAAAGTTATGGAAGTTTAGTTATGGAAGTTGTGGCTGAGAATCCCTCCATCCATTTTCGGCCACTTTTGTGGGTCAGAGTTGTACTAGCTTCACAAGAAAAGAAGAGTTATAAGAAGAGTTGATTGGTCACACTGTTTCTAACATGCAATGCATTATGGGAAGTGGAAATTGAAAGAGAAACTGAGAAAAAGAGTTTTTGTTTCTAAAGGTGAGGTACTGGCACTCAATGGGCTCCTGAAAGTTTGCTGGGTGCCTCATTTCAATGAAATGCATACGGCTGCACACAGTGTATCCTCATTAGTAAAGCAGCTATAGAGAGGATGGTTTGATCCTGGTGTTAATGTTTTATTCTGTCTCTGTCTCTCCAGGGAGTTTTCCCAGCCGGCTACATTCACTTGAAGAAAGCCATCGTCACCAACAGAGGGTAAGTTTACCAACCTCTAAAGCCAAGTGCACACCACACGACTTTCTAAGACGTCAGATCGCTGCACTGTTCACACTACACAACCTGCTGTGTCTTGGGGTCATTGTGGTTCTCACACAACATGACTCAGCGGCGACAGGAGGTCACACGCCACAAGATCTTTCACCAGGATCTTATACCCAGATGAGTATGTCATGTGGTGCGCTGGTCAAACCACAACCTGTGTTTGGGGCGTTGCTTAACCAAGAGTACATTTTTAGGCTAAAAATCTACAGAGACATCAGTGCAACAGTCAGCCTTCTATCTTCTCCCGTATCTTACACTCTCGTTGGCTGTAGCTTGCTAACAAAGTCCCAGACAGATCCAGATATTCAGCACACTAGATGAGCAAATGAGCGGAAGATCAGGGCTAAATCTGTGTGTCTGAACTATGCATCAGACTACACCAAGCACAATCCCTCTACATAACCTCTGGGGCTGCTGTAGTTCTGGGAACGCCATAAGAGGAACTGCTCACTGAGGAGCTCCCCAGAGCTCTAAAAACCTAGTCTCACTACCAGACAATCAGAGATCTCTGCCTTCTGATAGTCTGCGGACACTCCTTTCTAAAGTGTGTTTAACACACTGGAGAAAACGGCCGGCAACAAATCAACGCCTCTTGCATTTTTTAGAAGGACACGCCCTCCCGGAAATGTGCGCTCCCCCTTTTCTCGTCCACAAGGAAACAAACACACAGAGAGCTTGAAAATGGATGCCGAGAGATTTAACTCTGTTTTATCAAACATGTGCTCAGTCCACAAGATTGTGGAAATGAAGGACTTACAGCGACTTTGTTTAAACTTTTAACACAGTTGGACTATGTTTACGAGCACAAGAGTTCAGCGAGCCACCAAAGGACCGCCCTGTGGATTTACTATTGGTTCTGCAACGTAGGGAGTTTTTTTTAAACTCTGAAATTGTATCCGCCCATCTAAACACAAAATCAGGGAGAAAGACATCAGTCTTTAGTTAAGCAAAGCATCTAAAGACTGACTTGTGAGTCTACTAAAAACCTTCAAGGGCTTTCTTCTGTTTGCATTCATGCTGCTAATAGGAACACCAAAGTGACATACTATCAGCCAGCTGGTGGTTAGCAACGTCACTTTCGCTTTGACAGGTCAAGATCAGGTATTTCCACCATCATATATAAGCTCAGTAAAGCCTGGACTTCACTGTCTGGCCATTTGTCCAACCTCTCTTCCATTTCTTCTTTATGAGCAGTTGTTTGTGTTTCGTGTTCTTCTGTTGTTTACACGGCTGAAGTGATTTTTGGAAATGGTGATTGCTAGTGCTGTATTGTCTGTGTTTAGCCAGCTAGTGTACACCTATGTCACTCCTACTCCTACTACTGAAATAGGAGCTAAAAAAGTCCCTCAAAACGGCGCTCTAAGGACTCCGATTGTTCATGCAGTGTGAAAACAACGAAACAGGGGTTCTTAGAGCTATGAAAAGGTTCCTCTGTTCCAGAAACGCCTAATGTTCACAGTGTAAATTTATCTAACACCTGCATTTCCACCAATGTCATATTTTTGCCTTTTGGGGACCAAAAGAAATGTTGCACATCATGGTAACAAAGCAATGACCCTAATTTTTCCTTAATCTCTTGTCACTTATCCAAACATTGAGCATGAGTAGCCAAAGGTGCACCATGTAAGAGAGCTGATGGGTGAAAGAGGGAGTCGACATTAAACCAAGCACAATGTGAGGGGTATAAAAACAGTACAAGTCTGAGCTGCTTCACACTGCTGCTGCAAACAACACTAATAAACTGCTTTCAGATTCCTTTGAAAACTGAAGGACATGGTTGTTGGGACCAAGGACGTCAATAATTAATCATTTAACTGCCAAGAATATTGTTGACAGGTTAGGCATGTTGATCTATAGGTTACTTTACATCCACATGCAACAACACAGTAAATTTCAGCCACTTGCACACTGATCACCTGCTACAGACAGACACAGCCACTGATTGGTTTGACGAAGGCATCATGGACGGCTAGTGGAGCTAACAACAACAATAATTAAGCAATGTCACACGAGAGGGAGTGATGTTATACTCGTATATCATCACGGCTGTGATTCGGTCATAGGCACGAGGCTGCAGGCAAGGCTGATTAAGAAATGTTGAAAAATGAGGACAAAATAGATAATTTAAGCATTTTTTTTGTCTTCCGCCAACAAAGATAGTTCCCTCAGGACTCCGCTGTCACCGTTGCTATGTAACGCAGACGTGGTGCGCCAGGCACTTACTCTTTATACACATTTATCAGCACGTTTCCATTAATTGTGCAGCCGGTGAAATAAGTCTCTGGTGACTGCACGGTGGACTGTGGCTTCACAGGCACAGCCGACTCTGCCTTCTGATCTAACAGTATGTTGCTTTTCTCCAAGTCATTGAGCTCCGCTGATGAAACACTGACAAACCTGGATGTGTGCTCAGATGGATTCAGCTTCTCCTCTCCCTCATCTTCCTCTGATGACCATTCATAGTTCAATTCAAAACTTATTTTAGGAAATAAATCCATATTTTTGGCTGTTTGACAGTGGATGAATTAATTAGCCTACAATGCAACTGCTGACCTAACTGACACTAACCGTCAGTTTTGATTTGATTGTTGATTGCAATCAGCTGTGAGGTGGAGTGATACATACACAGTGAAATAACCGTGATGTTGTACTCCAATGTCATCACGGTTTTACTGTCTCTCGACCAATCAGATTTCAGGGCCAGAACTAACTGTTGTATAACTGTTTTTAACACGGAAAAATGGGTAAATAATCACAGAAGACATTTGGTGTTGGATTTAACATTATGGATTGATTTTACAAAGTTTCCAAAAACACCACAGTTCATGGCTGGATTACAAAGCTTCTGAAAGGGATACGAATACGCCAGAGCCCATGTTGGGATGGCACATGTCAGTTAGCGTTAACTCCTTGGTTAAAAAAAGTAATTGTCTCTTGCATGTGGTATTTCAGAGATATTTAATGTTGGTGATGTTAGGTCTTATACGACACTGTTACCACCAGAATTCAGTTCTTTATTGTCCAGCATGTCAGATTTTTCCCATCAGTTCTGTCTAACACTTGGTAGTGAGACAGATCCGCACATGAAGCTCAACTGGAAAAGCTCCACCTCAGTGATAGACTATACAGTCAATTTTTTAGATAACATAACATTTATTTTTCACTTGCCTAATTGGACAACTGCATGAGTAATTTCTCTTGCTCAGACAGATATTTACTATTACAAATTACAAATTTTGCGATGGGACCTGACGGCACCCATCGGAACCCAACAGCTCGGGCCAGGTTCGGATCAGAAACTCTGCTCGGGTTCGGCTCACTTGACATGCTGGAATTTGTCATTTACTCACTGTTCATGTGTGATCAAGGTAAACAGACAAGCTGTTACCATGATAACAATAACTATGTCAGGTAACAAACTGCTTTGTGTCAGGTTCGGACGTAAAAATCAGGCTGGTGGGTTCAGGCCGGGCTCGGTTATAACTGTCTCAGAGTCGGGTCGGGTTCGGTCAGGAAAATGTGGCCTGAGCCGTGCTCTACTGGGGGCGTCACATCATATCCAGAAATACAGTCTCAGTTAAGAACATTTTATAAGGCTGAATACCCTTTAACCAAACCTGGTGACATGTTACAGCGTCATATTTCACGAATTACCGCAGATAGAACGGTTAAAGCTGCTCATTGCTTCGAGGAAAAATAAGTGCATTATGTGTTTATTTTGACAGTGTCTTCCACACACAGTTATTATTTGAATTCCAAGATGAATGAGGCCCTTCAGCCTGATGGCCTTGCCTTAGAAACTCAAAGAATCCAAATCCATTTCCCCTTGCAGATTTCAAACACAACATCATTTCTCTCCAGTGTGAACTGCTGATGTCAAGCTGTGAAAAAGATCTTAAAGTGCTTCATGTAGACGGAGCAGTAGTGTACACTGTGTGAGCATCATACTCAGGACTTTAGTGTAATTTTTAAACAGCAGTAGGGTATGTAGCGTCTTTATGTCATGGCAGCACTGACGTGATTGTCTAAGATAATACAAGCTTAAGTCTCGTCAGTCTAAGATGATGCCACAGTTGAGTGTACTTTATTTCCACAGTGCTGGGAGCTTTTTTCTTCCCGTCCTAGCTGAAGCCATTTAAGGGCTAATTTGATGAAATCTGGTTTTCTGTTGGGATCAGTTGTTTTGAGACCCATTCTCTCTAAATAAGGTATGAACCTCCTCGTTTCTGATTCCCTTCCAAGTTCAAGAGCACATATTTTAATACATTTACATAATGATTGGAAAAGCTTTTTTTTTCCTTCTTTTTTTGACACTCAAGATTAATCAGAGTTACAGAGCGTGTCTCGATTTGCATAAGAGTTTTTTAATTAAAGGCATGGAGAGAGTAAATTAATTGGAATTAGTGAATCCTTTGCTGTTTCAAGTAGACCTCCAGGGCAACAAAAGAGAGCGTTTGGAGTGGAGAGCTGGAGTGTATATCACTGAATCTGGGCGGCTGGTACATGATGACAAATACAGTTATGGACTACTGACCATGTGGGTCTGAATAGAGTGTGTGTGCATACTTCACTGCTTTGTTCTCTAACTCTAACTATAAAGACAAGGCTACACAGTGCGGCCGCCATCAGTGTAGCAGAGAGGAAGTGGAACTCAAGCAAAGGTGAAAAATTACCATGCCACATTAGTTTAGAGGCTTTAGTCTAATGTGTGTAAACGGCCAAGCAGTGACAGATCAATGCATACTACAACACTTATTATATACTCCTGCACTTTAACTTGAAAATTGTGACGGATAAATGAAAAAAATGAAAAAAGGCTCGCAACCCGTTTATAAAATGCTCTTAAAGAAAGAACATTTTGTTGTGAGGTGGCATTGGGCACATGCACCACAGTGTCTATTTCCATCGGGCAGATCGTCCAGGAATGTCTGTGGAATGTTCTTTCTCTTACCATGCACTCACAGGAAGAAGGATCAGTATAAGAGGACAAATCTCATGCACCACTGCCAACGTAATCTACATGTTAAAGTGCCCGTGTGGAAAAGTATACGTGGGAGAAACAAAACGGGCACTGAAAACACAGATATCAGAACACAGGTCCACTATTAGAAATGGGGATGAAAAAAGTCCAGTAGCCGTACACTTCAGAGATGCACATCACAATGTATCCTCACTGAAGTACATTGAACAAGTCTCCACACCAAGACGTGGAGGTGATCTGGATAACCTCCTACTGATATGTGAACTGTGGTGGATTCACTATCTCAGTACTATGGCACCTACTGGTCTGAACAAAGAGTTTGATATCAGACCCCATTTATGAGGGAAGAGGGAACGGGCCAGAGATAGAATATCATTACTGTTTCTTTGTCTATATATACTTTATACTTTTTATTTGTATCTGTTGCACTGACGAGTTTATTGTGCTACGATATTTGTTTCATATTGTAGAATCATCCTTTTCTGGTTTATACTGATACTAAGGGAGTCTAGTTTCATCCAAGGCTGGGGTATATGATATTCTAATACTCTATATTCCCTCGTATTAATATTTATCCACTTGTGGTTTCACCAGTCATGTTTCTTCACCCTAGTATGATTGAGACTTTATTTACTGCAGATACTTGATCCTTTACTACTATTCTCTGCAGATATTGTCAGCTATTTATGCTGTGTTGATTGTTTTGTTTTTAACTTGTATTAATTGTATTATGGTTTTTTAAAACTGTTAAAATCATCTGTAAATGGAAGTTGGGTACACTCCCGACCACTAGAGGGTGCATAGCGCCCAGAGGTGTGTATATAAATTGGTATTTACTGTTCGTCAAACAAATTTGACTTGACAAAGATCTATTGCTGATCGAAACGTTGTCACTGAATAAATTGGGAGCATTTTATAGACGAGTTGCGAGCCTTTTTTCATTTTTTTGATTTCTGGTTAGCTGTTAGGATCTGCACCGAAGTATTGGATGTATATCACAGTGCTACAGCTCACTGGCCACGGTTGTCATTTAATGCAACACGTTCTCACTGTGACCTCGTCACACGTCGACGTTTGGTCATGGACTTTCCACGTCCACATATGACATCCAAGGTACCCTGGGTGTGTTGGTTGTTGATGTTCTGGGACTCTGTGTCAACTTCAGCCTGTTAAATGCATTGGCTGTTTTCGTAATACTGTTTTCACAGGAAATGTACAGTTTGCATACAGTCTCTTTCAAAATAAAAGCACTACGTCAGTACAACACAAAACACAAAAGAACAGGGTTTGGTGCAGGCCTCCCAGGTGAAAGTCCGTGGTTGTTGAACCCATCCACTTTCTGCCTTACTCACACTTCCGCCCCCTTAACTGTCGTTGTTGTTCCACCCTGTTACCCCGTCACCAACACAATAACAGCGACCAGCTACTCATCATGCCGATGTGAAATGATGGAAAGATGGCTTTTTTCATTTGTGTCTGACGTCAAAAGTCACTGACCAAGTGGCGGTTTTCAACAACTTCGGAGTGAGACCAGGTTTCACCTGCTATTTGACTAAAATCACCTGTTCCTCTGTCTCCCTGCACTGACCCTCTCAGGCAGCAGTGGGCCCCTTGTTAAACAGGAGAAGCATTAGCTCACGAGCACACACTCTTTTCAATCTGCACATTTCCAGTTGTATTATACTGTAAGCAATCTTTCCTTCAGGCTTATTGGTCCTTAAATATTGTGGGAAGACTTGCAGTCACAATATTCTTCTGTGACAAAGAAGCTGCCAGTTATCTACATTTGTTGAAGTCATCACATTGAGTTATAGATATCTATATTTATACGTGCAGCATGTAGCAAAATGCATTTTATGGAGTCTGAATAGTGAGTCGTCCCAGTCGGCACCACTGAGTGAATACAGAAAGAACATTGATGTGCAGCAGTCTCCAGTTTCGACGCTGCGTCAAGTTGTCAGGAAGTTGCGAAGAACACTTTGCCAGCTGTCTGCTTCTCTGCAGGATAAACACACTCTCAGAGCTGACATTTATAAATATCAGAAAACAGCACCCTCTCCTCATCACAGGATCACACCCGAGAGACAAATAAACTTGTAAACACACACACACACACACACACTGCATTCATGCAGACAGTATCAGACACACACAGACTGAGACAAGATGCAGTTACGTGCTGCACAAACACATGTACTATATTAAAAACATTTTCAAAAACAAACACATGTAGGTAAGAGAAGAGAAAATCTGATTCATGTCTACACTCAGATACACACACCACAGAATCTCAGGCTCCCTAAACAAACGTCTTCCTGTAAGTCTGGTGTTATCTACCTGAGGGGAGATTAGAAGCTTCAGTGAGCTCCATCACCTGGGATCAGTTTTACTTTAGACCTCTGGGGCCCGATTTGCATGCAGGTGTACAGCAGCAGGCTTCGTTATACACTGGCAAAGTGTGTGTTTAATGTGTGTTTGATGTGTGTTTAATATGTGTTTAATGTGTGTTTGATGTGTGTTTAATGTGTGTTTGTGTTTAATGTGTGTTTGATGTGTGTTTAATATGTGTTTAATGTGTGTTTGATGTGTGTTTAATGTGTGTTTAATGTGTGTTTGATGTGTGTTTAATGTGTGTTTGATGTGTGTTTAATGTGTGTTTAATGTGTGTTTGATGTGTGTTTAATGTGTGTTTGATGTGTGTTTGTGTTTAATGTGTGTTTGATGTGTGTTTAAAGTGTGTTTGATGTGTGCTTGATGTGTGTTTAATGTGTGTTTGATATGTGTGTTTAATGTGTGTTTGATGTGTGTTTAATGTGTGTTTGATATGTGTTTAATGTGTGATGTGTGTTTGATGTGTGTTTAATGTGGGTTTGATGTGTGTTTAATGTGTTTTTGACGTGTGTTTGATGTGTGTTTAATGTGTGTTTGTGTTTAATGTGTGTTTGATGTGTGTTTAAAGTGTGTTTGATATGTGTTTGATGTGTGTTTAAAGTGTGTTTGATGTGTGTTTGATGTGTGTTTAATGTGTGTTTAAAGTGTGTTTGATATGTGTTTGATGTGTGTTTAATGTGTTTGATGTGTGTTTAATGTGTGATGTGTGTTTAATGTGTGTTTGATGTCTGTTTGATGTGTGTTTGATGTGTGTTTAATGTGTTTTTGACGTGTGTTTGACGTGTGTTTAATGTGTGTTTAATGTGTTTTTGACGTGTGTTTTATGTCTGTTTAATGTGTGTTTATTGTGTGTTTATTGTGTTTGATGTGTGTTTAATGTGTGTTTGATGTGTGTTTAATATGTGTTTAATGTGTGTTTGATGTGTGTTTAATGTGTGTTTGATGTGTGTTTAATATGTGTTTAATGTGTGTTTAATGTGTGTTTGATGTGTGTTTAATGTGTGTTTGATGTGTGTTTGATGTGTGTTTAATGTGTGTTTGATGTGTTTAATGTGTGTTTAATGTGTGTTTGATGTGTGTTTGTGTTTAATGTGTGTTTGATGTGTGTTTAAAGTGTGTTTGATGTGTGCTTGATGTGTGTTTAATGTGTGTTTGATATGTGTGTTTAATGTGTGTTTAATGTGTGTTTGATGTCTGTTTGATGTGTGTTTGATGTGTGTTTAATGTGTTTTTGACGTGTGTTTAATGTGTGTTTAATGTGTTTTTGACATGTGTTTTATGTCTGTTTAATGTGTGTTTATTGTGTGTTTATTGTGTTTGATGTGTGTTTAATGTGTGTTTGATGTGTTTAATGTGTTTTTGACGTGTGTTTATTGTGTGTTTAATGTGTGTTTATTGTGTGTTTAATGTGTGTTTGATGTGTTTTTGACGTGTGTTTGATGTGTGTTTAATGTGTATTTATTGTGTGTTTAATGTGTGTTTGATGTGTGTTTAATGTGTGTTTGATGTCTGTTTGATGTGTGTTTAATGTGTTTTTGACGTGTGTTTGACGTGTGTTTAATGTGTGTTTAATGTGTTTTTGACATGTGTTTTATGTGTGTTTATTGTGTGTTTATTGTGTTTGATGTGTGTTTAATGTGTGTTTGATGTGTGTTTAATGTGTTTTTGACGTGTGTTTGATGTGTGTTTAATGTGTGTTTAATGTGTGTTTATTGTGTGTTTAATGTGTGTTTATTGTGTGTTTAATGTGTGTTTGATGTGTTTTTGACGTGTGTTTGATGTGTGTTTAATGTGTATTTATTGTGTGTTTAATGTGTGTTTGATGTGTGTTTAATGTGTGTTTGATGTGTGTTTAATGTGTGTTCAATGTGTGTTTATTGTGTGTTTAATGTGTGTTTGATGTGTGTTTAATGTGTGTTTTGAATCAACTACACTTTACAGCACTTCACAGAAACCTCCACCGTTGACTAGTGTTTTAGAGGTGTGTGACTCAGCAAATTTGTCAAGTTGAACTTTAACTGGTAATAAACCAGTTAAATAAACACAAAGAGCCCACTGGGTTGTGAAATACCTGCTGCTTGTCTGGATTGTACAGGTGTGTGTTCTTTGGCAAAGTCTGAATAAATCACATTTCACCTGTAAAAGTTTGATTTTGACCATAAATTACAGATTTAAAGATCTATGTAGCATCAAAAGTAGGTTTTACATTTGACTAGTGAAAGTGTTTCTGCCTGAGTCATCGTCTTGTTTTCCTTGTGGAAAAAAGGTCATTGACAGAAAACTATTGACCATGATATGGTGCTTGTTGAGGTTGCTTAGCAACCACAGACGCAAGCTGCCACCGCATTCTTGAAAGCTGGCTCAGAAAAGGAACAAGACTAGCGCCCAGCACCCGACTTTGTGTTTTCCAGGTAGTTAAAGACGCAGCATGTGTACGGCCTCTTATAGTTAGATGAAGGTCCGTTTTTAAAGTCATCATTTTTCTTATAAATATAGTAATAATAAACTCTATTGATATTGCACCTTTCCAAACACAGTTACAAAGTGCTGCACAATAAAACACAAGGGGAATGAAACCTCCTCTGAAACACCGATCAGTTTCATTGATCAGTTTCATTGATCAGTTTCAGAGGTGTTTAAACCATAACTTCAACAGATACCAGTTCTTACACTTTTTACCTTCCATAATGTCATAACACTGTATTTATGCTGTTTGTTTTCATTCAAAGACACAGAAACACTGAACTCCTATTTGATGTTATTTTATTGTGACCAATGATGGTATAATCAAATGTGATTGGAATTGACGGGAAAACCTGAGCACCAGGAGAAAACCCGTGAGTAGATGTAATAATCTACAGAAGCCGTCAGTGCTATATCGTAGGCAAATGGATTTGCCTGTGTCCCTTTGCCTACGATATAGCACTTATGAGTATCATGACCTGGATGACTGAGACACAGACATCTCTGGGAGGCAATTGTTGCCCAGCCTGAGCTGAACAATCAGCAGCCTCCATTTCTTCCTCCATCTTCTCAGCTTCTCTTGCTTTTGCTGCCTTCTGCTGCATTTTGGTTTTCAGTTGTTGCAGCTGGGTCTCTCTGTCGTCAGAAGACCTCCTTGGAAACAGCAAGAAGCGTTTCCTCTTACTGTGAATAAACAAGCAGAGGTCCTCCAGTTCTGCCTTGTCGGCGATCAGCTGTGCCACCTCTCTTTCCCAGCTCTGCTGTTTCTCAGCGAGGTGCATTGTGATGTTCTCCAGAGCGGTGTTCTTATCCTGCCATGCTGTCTGGCTCTGGAGTTCAGTAGCTCTACAGGTCCGCTCTTGCGTTGTCTCTGCGAGTTTTTCAACGAGACAGTTGTTGTCCTCAGTGAGACGGAGGATCTCAACGTCTCTCTGATGGATTTGCTCTTCCATCAGAGAGACCTTGATGGTGAATTCATTCTCCTGTGTCTCCCATTTCTTGTTTTTTTCTTCCATGTCCGTTGTGAGTTTCTCACTCAGAGCCTCATATTTTTCCTGCCAGGCTTCCTCGCTCTGCTGGAGAGCAGCATCTTTGCTGGTAATCGCTGTGTGTGCGTCTGCCAGCGTCAGAAAGAGACCCTGTTGTTTCTCACGGATTTTCTGGAGGTCAGCACCCATCTGATGTATTTTCTTTTCCATCTGGGAAATACACATCAACGGTGCCGCTGCGTGCCGCTGCCAGTGTGTGTTGGAAGGCGGCATTTGACGGCCACAGCCCTGCGCCGGTGGCGGTGTGTGTTGCACTTTATAGACTCAGTACGTGACACGAGTGTGTGACTGAAATTATGTGATCTCCTGGGGTACTTAGCAGTCTCACATCCTTTGATCTTTTGAACATTTGAACACAAATAGAAATTTGATTATTAAAAGTGCTTGAATTCATATATTTGTGCAAAAAACCAAATTGTAGTTGTTTTAATATTGTCAGCCATCACTGTAACACATCGATTATCGTTGTCTGTGAGCTCCTGTAAAGCTGCTAGTCCTCATTATAAACATTACATCCATCTTGTTTTAATAACTTTTGAATTTTGGACTTAACAATAAACTACTCTGGAGTTAAATGTTTTTGGAAACGTTTGGAAAGAATCCTACACAGCCTCGACTGGAACCCAATTCCAGTGTATTACAACCCTGATTCCAAAAAAATAAAAAATAAAAACAAATAAAAACAAAATGCAATAATTCCACAATTGTCCTTGACCGAGGTTCCGTTAAATATGGTAAAATGAAATATATTTAATGTTTAAATTTCGCCTCTGATGTGTTGAATGCTCATTTACTCCAATATATGTCGAAAAGAATTTGCAGATCATTTAATTATGTTTTTGTGCTTGTTTTAAACAGCGTCATGACTTTTTTAGTGCATTGGTACATCCAACACAAACAGAATTTCAAAAGTGTGTCTCCTGTCAGCTCAGTCCATGTCTGACCTGTACAAAACGCTTCACTGTAACTCGCAGCATTCACAGACAAACAGACACAGACACATTTTCCCCACAAATACAACATGCTAACATTTTTAGCCCAAGCCTATGGCATTTTACATTGTATAAATTAGCCTAGCAGCTATTAATCTTTTCCTCTACTCATATGAAGCCAGGGACAACAGCAACATTTAACAAAGGTAACGTCACAAAATTTGGCTCAATTACAACTCACCAGGTTCACTGACAAAACAACTGTCTTACACTAAACAGCTCTGCTCATATGAAGCCAGGATAAATCACACGCAAGACTTAA
The DNA here is from genome assembly GCF_011397635.1 of Epinephelus fuscoguttatus. Taxonomy (NCBI): domain Eukaryota; kingdom Metazoa; phylum Chordata; class Actinopteri; order Perciformes; family Serranidae; genus Epinephelus; species Epinephelus fuscoguttatus. Next base: position 227,487 of record NC_064752.1, on the reverse strand, counting down.
AATGCTATTTTAGTGGAGGCTTTATTGTCTTCACAATTTATTGTTTCTTATCTGTGAAATTAAAGTAAATCAAAGCTTTGTTTCCACTGAGGGAAATGGTTTTATAAATCATACATACATACATAAGTACATTTATTTGACATTGGACATGATTCGTCCTAATTATTGAGGATGGGTAATTGATATTTGTTTAGATTTTTTTTTTTTTTTTTTTTTTTAAATCTTCCTGACACACTGACATGAAAACACGTTAATATGTGAAAGAGGAACAGAAGAACCTCTTGGAACCCCTCTGAAGGAGCAGATAATTATAGAAGCACAATGTGTAAACGTGTGTGTTCGTTAACACGGTGCAGTATTGTGACACAGCTTTCATTAAGAACATCGAGGTCAACTGGCTGCTGTCTTGCGTTTGACCCTCAGGTTAATGTCAGCGTGTGTGTGTGTGTGTGTGTGTGTGTGTGTGTAGAGTGTTTCTGAGAGTGAGATCCAAAAGGTGTAACTGAAACATGCGTCTCATCTACAGGCATGTACACATTTAGTCCACCCCTTCTATGTGATGGGATAATAGTTCTTCATGTTCAGCTTTTCCACAGATTTGAAACACAATCTCATTATTTATATTATAATGTTAATTTCTTCAATACTGCAGATCATATGTTCTGCTCCAGGCATGAGGATACAGTTTTCTTATTTAGGCTATTTTTTCCTCTCTCATTCTCCTATCAGTCCATCCTGCCTCTTCTAAACTTTATTTGTTGCTTGTTCTCTTTTTTCTCATGATCCTCTCCTGATCTGCTGGTTCAACACAAGAGATGCATTACAGGGATGTCAGTCAGTAGGTTTCAGCTTTGCTCATTTGTTCCTTAGAATTCCCAAAGCTTAACTCCATAAGATCCACTGAGGGACAAAACTGTTAAGACATTAAAACAGAAACTGTCTCTTCTGTACGCAAATTGCATAGTTTCCTCCAGGTGCTCCAGCTTCCTCCCACAGTCCAAAGACATGCAGGTTAATTGGTGACTCTAAATTGTCCGTAGGTGTGAATGTGAGTGTGAATGGTTGTCTGTCTCTATGTGTCAGTCCTGTGATAGTTTGGTGACCTGTCCAGGGTGAACCCTGCCTCTCACCCAGTGTCAGCTGGGATAGGCTCCAGCCCAAACCCTAACAGGATAAGCGGAAAATGAATCAATGAACAAATATCCAGTTTTGCCACTTATCATTTGGAGTTACATTTCTCTTGAAGGGTACTATGCAGGAATTATTGGCTACTGTTTCTAAACAGTATAACCAGTGAAAGTGAAGCCAACTGCAGCTTCATCTGCTTAATGTATCTCCTCGCTATATTTGCAGGGGGTTTTTTCAGCGCTGTGTCCACGATTTCTGTATCCTCCTCTTGGATGCGGGCTTCTTACTTCTTACTTTTATAAAGTCCCAAGCTCATGTTTGTGCTGTGCCCAGGAATATCCAGAGCACAGCAGAATAAGAAGAAAATAAGAAATTACAGGCAGAGGGCAAAGTGTCTGTAGATTAATACATCATCATACACTGAGAGATGATTGAGAGGAATTACTTCTGTCTGAGTCAAGTCATTGTTTTTAAGGAGAATCCTGCATAATATACCTTTATGTCAGTGAATGAATCTTGTAGTGAGTGTTGGGGTTCATGTGAGGCCAACTGTGAATGAACGAGGAAGGTTTAAAAGTCGTGACATATTTTGAGGTATTTGATTGATTAAACTCAGGGCAGGCACCAGCCAGCTGGCTCTGAAGTCGTAGCCAACAAAAGCAGATAACAGTCGTATTTCTTCGAACATCAGATTCAGCGCCTCCGTCTTTGATGCTCTCTTTTCTCTAACGAGAGCAAACGTATGAACTCTTTTTGTTATCATGCTGAGACGTCTAATGAGCACAGTCCAGCCGCAGACAGCGACTGATACGAGATTCAGATTCAGTTATGTTGGTGAATCAGTTCAGCTCATTCACTTTAATGTTCAAATGAAAGATTGATGCGTGAATCGTCTCATCAGTAGTTTAGGAACAATTGGCAGAGAGAGTAAGAAGTCACCATGTCATTCAAGGTATGAAAGCTGATAAATGGATTAAAAGCCTCAAACAAATTGCTTCAGTAAACCTTATGGCCCTGTATTGGAACTAAATGACAGGTCTTTGGAGTCAGTATTTCAAAGAATATGTCAGAGTGGTAAATCCGGGGAAAGTTCTGTCTGTTATGTACACAAAATAATAAAAGATCAAATCCCACAGTTGGATTTATGATGAAACACAGTCAGTTAGAGAAGCCAATAGACCAAATAATAAATGCCTTTAAAGTTTGAAGCACAGCTGCGGGCTTTAATTATTAAGTGAACCAAGCAAAGACAAAAGAAGTCCCCAAAAATCTCTTCTCTTCTCAAACAGAAATACAGAGAGTTTCAGAAGAAAATATTTACATAGAGAATTAAAGAGAGACATACATAAGGGATGCTTTTCATTATGTTAGCATGTCTCCTCGCTTCCCTTCCTCACGTCTCATCTCCTCCAGCGATGATGTCAGAGAGATGCAGAGACGCATAGGATACACCAGTGCTTCCTCGCTCTAAGCTCCTCCATGAGCCTCCTCCAAAGAAAAGGGGGAACAATTTCCGGGTCACAAGAGGAGAGAGGATGCGAGGAAGCATAAGTTAGCATAATGAAACCACTGCAGAAGAGAAAGTTGGGGTGGAGGAGATTGAAATATTAGGATGGTGCAAAAGACGCTTCAGACTGATGGAGGACAGAAATGTCAGCTTGGAGCAGAGACAGAAAGATGAGAGAGAAGAGACTTGCAGTAAATATGGACACACATTTGCACTTAAGAAGAATAAAGACTAGATGAGAGAAAGGTCATGCAAGTTGAAAGACGAAGAAGGCTGAAGCTGAGTGGGAGAAGAGTGCAGAGAGGGGAAGGAGGCGTAGATGAGGACTGAGAAGGAAGAAAGGAGAAGAGAGGAGGGCTGCACAGTTAATCAAATGTTAATCACGATCATGATTCTGGCTTCCCACGATTAAATGATCAACTGCAATATCGTTGCTCATAGAAGACTCTGCTGTATATTCAAATCAAACATTTCCTTAACTAACAGCAGTCTCCACCTTTGAGGAGCTGTCACGCGGCTGTGTGTGAACCCTGCAGCAGCGGCCTGTGAAAAACTTTCCTGAATATTGCAAATGCAGACGGGCTAACAATGAAAATCATTCAATCACCCTGATTGTGCGTCGTGGAGACTATCGTAATCTTTTGAGTGTTCATACCTGGCGACGTGTGTTTCTCTCAGCGGGAGTCTTGCCAACTGCGTTACGACCTGTGTGTGCACACCACAAGATTTCTCCACCGAGCCCTCGCCGACAGAGCCCCAGATAGCGTGGTGACGTCACCAAACTTGGGGACGACACATGGTAAAGGCATGGATACTCTTCCCAGTGTTGAATCAGATCTGCCTCCAGGGCCTGGGTCCAAACACAACGCGCTCCCCGTGATCCTGTGGACACCACCATTGTTGTTGTTGCTTGCCGGCTTGTCAGTGTTGCCAGATCTTGGGAGAGAAACAAGCAACCAGGGCTATGGAAACAAGCCCAAAAGAAGCGACTATCATGTGTTTAAATAACTTATCAGACGGATATATATAGAGGAAGGTGACATTTAGAAACAAGCCCAAAGTCGTGGCTAATAAGCAGACCTGGCAACCCTGCGGCTTGTCCTCTTCACATTTCTTCCGTCCTCCTGCGTGCTGACGTGGGACGTATCCCGCCTCTCATTGGCTGATGCTCTTTGTCAGTCGTGTCACACTTCTCCAGTTTTTTCCAGCATGCCAGATATCCAGTCCCAGTCACAGACGAGGGGGCGACTTGCTCGTAGGCTTGTTCACACATGAGGACTCGTCATGGCAGACTATCTGCCGACTCACCTCCGACCCAAGGTGGCTCTCAAGATCCTCTGCGACATCAAAATCACGGTGAAAATCGTGTAGTGTGAACTGGGCTTAAATTGTTAAACACCTGAAAAACACCACAATCTGCAGTACGATGAAAACATGAAGACCGAGACGAATAACTTCAACCAGTGTTGGGCAGTAGTGTCACTACAAGTAGCAACGTTACTAACTTCACTACATTTCTCAGCAGCGTGGCTGTAACGTCACTACTTTCTGAGTCAAATTGGTGTTCAGTAGCAAAGCTGAGTATTGACCGAGTAGTGGAACACATTCTCACTCTGACCTCGTCACATATCGACGTTTGGTCATGGACTTTCCATGTCCACATATGACGTCCAAGGTACCCTGGGTGTGTTGGTTGTTGCGTTCTGGGATGCCGTGTCAACTTCAGCCTGTTACATGCATTGCCTATTTTCAAAATACACTTCTGTTTTCACAGAAAATGTACAGTTTGCATACAGTTTCTTTCAGAATAAATGCAGGACGTTGGTACAACACCACAAATTAAAGTTTTTTTCCTTCAACAACAAAAGCACGTGTTTGGATTTAGGAAGAAGGAACGGGCGTAGCTTTATAATGATATGGGAGCCAAACACCAGCCTCCTGGGTGAAAGTTGGTGGTTGTTGGATTTGCAACAAGGGGAGAGAAAGAAAGAGAGCAATAGGCTGACTGATGTCATGTTATTGGTGGACGTGTTCAAGTGTCACTAAGTCTTCAGATAACACCAAAAAAAAAGAAAAGAAGAAAAGAACATTTTAATTTAAGTCTGTTATTTTATAATAAACAGTCGAACTGTACATGTTTGTCTGCCTATTTGTCTTACAGTTTTATGATCACTGAGATAACACTGATTTGACAAAGTATCTCAAGGCAATTGAATCGAACACAACTGGACTTAGTTTAGTCTTTGAAGACATTTCACCTCTTATCCAAGAGGCTTCATCAGTTCATGCTTGTCTGACTAGGCTGGAACTAGTCTGACAAACTGGTGTGTAAGCACCCAGGTATTTAACCTCTGAGAAGGTCTTCACAAGGCCAGTGATGTCATTGGTTCATTAGTGCTCCAATGGTGTGTCAACGACAGTTGTTGCAACTCTCGCTGCAACGGTGGTCGTGGTCATCTATCTCCCTTCTTCGACCTTCTGCCTCCCTTCTCCTCCTCAACAGACGAAGCATTAGCAGAACAAGGTTGTTGTTGTTGTACTGCTGCTTCAAGAATATAAGCAAAACAAGCCTGAAAAAGGCACTAAGAACGGCGTCGTCAAGCATCTTGTCAAGCATCCGGAGTGAGGACTACAGTGTTTTCGTCCAATAAACGTAAACACGTAACATCCGCCCCGCCCCCTATCCAATCAGAAACCTTCCCTGCCCCAAACCTTGTGTGGACCCGAATACAGGCGATTAAAAGGCGATTAAACTGATCTCCATGTAAACCCTCATTGGGAATGAATATTTCCCATGAAAACTACCTGGAAAAACTTTAATTCCCAATGATTGCATTCAGATTTATTTCATTCTGAATGAGAAGCCATCATGTAACCGCACCCACTGTTACCATTAATCCCGTCCTTGTCCAGCGTAACTCAGACATCCACTGCGACACTGCAGCACGCCACAGTAGCATGACCTATGTAAGATGAAAAAAACAAAAAACTTTCACTGAATTCAGATGAAGAAGAACCCTATTTTAGGTCTTACTTTAATGGAAACATTAGTACAATAGTAAGAATGTAGCACAACATGAAAGTGTGCTCTGTTTAATGAAATGTGAAATTGCAGTGAAAATATTTTGTCCCTAGAAACAATGAATATCATAAGAAATAACTGTGATCTCAATATTGAAAATAATTGTGATTATTATTCTGGCCATAATCGTGCAGCCCCAGAAGAAAGAGGTGGAGGAAAAGAGAGAAGAAGGGGAAAGGTCTTAAAAGAGTAGATGGGAGGAGGGAGGAAAGAAAGAAATGTAACATGAGTGAGGGAGAAGAAGAGCAGAGCAGAAACTGGGAGGAATGACGGAAATGTGCCAGAACAAAGAGAAAACCTGAGGAGGAACAATGTGAGGCAGAGAAGTAAAAGGGAAACAGGAGGAAGGAGGGAAAAAGGAGGGAGCGTTTAGACTGAGTGAAAAGTAGAACAGAGGAGAAGAGGAGGAGAAGTGCCTGAGATACAAGTGTAACTAATGTGGGTGAAATCACCAGGCGGCCGCCAGCCACGGCTCCACTGGGAGATCAGCTAATCTAGCACACTGCTTTTATTAATTAATCAGTTATGAGACAGAGAGAGGGAAAACCAGAGAAAGGAGAGAATACATGAGAGGCAGAGTAAAAAGGGAGAGTCGGGGAGGGAGGAGAAGAGAGGTACTCTAATATTCCTGACTCCAGGGCTGAGACAGTGACTCAGCTTTCAATTTTAGTGAACAACGATGTTCAAAATGATGTGTAAGGGAGGGAGGAGAGGAACGAGAGAGGGAGCGCACAATTATTTCTCAAATCAGTGAGGTGAAGTGAGGTCTTTGTTTTCAAGTGCTGCAGCAGTTTGCCAGTTTGCTCACTTTGGCACGTAACGAGCTCCCTGTGGAAGAAGTCTTATCAGGTTTGTTGTCTCTATCTGAGACCCTGTGTCCTCATGAGGACATCACATTTTGGGTTTACTGGACCTTATTACATTCTGCTTCACTCAGACCTGTTGTCCTTGTTCATGGACACTATTTTGTGCCATCTAGTGGCAGTAAGACCACAATACACTAATCCATGTAAAAACAAGATGGCAGCCATCTCTGCTAAGTCAGTCTGCAGCTGATCCGGACACAAAAGTGGACAAGGTCCAAAACCTGATCACATTTGATGGTCGAAACTTGTTTATTTGTGATTCATAACATTCGTAGTTTGATAAGCCAACAGATTTCACCAATGGTGACAAGGTTAAGATGCTGTTAATTAGAAAGTACTCATTTGGAGACATAAGAAATTTATCAGCAGCTCGCTGAAGGACATTGAGACTTTATTATCGTCTCGTTTGAGGATGTAGGGACTTTATTATCGCTGACAATGTTTAGTTTTTTTATACATATCAGGTCCTACTAATCCCAAATAGCTAGGATAAATCAAAAATGCGAACCAAACAAAAGTCCAGCTCTCAGGAGGCCATAGGTGCTGAGTTTGTATTAACATTTTGATGCTTTTCTTTTTCTAATATTGTAGATATTCAACACAAAATTAGATAAAGGAAACACACTGTCTATTTTCTAGGTCAGAAATATGGTGGTGGGTGAGTGCACACTAATCAGGCAGCAAAACTAAATATGACTATGGTGCACCAAGTATTCAGATCCTTTACTTACACAGCATATGTTCGGGCTCCAACTGTAATACAGCACAGCAGAGCGAGGTCTTCAGCCACAAAACTCAATCGGGTGTTTCTCTCTGTTTTGTTCAGTACGTACTGTTAGATGCAGTTATGTTTCTGTCTTTAATTGTCTTGTATTCGTGCATATTAAAATCCTGTTTGTAAATAATGATTCACCTCAGTGGCTGTGAATAAATCGTGTGTGTGTTTCTGTTTTATCTCTGCACAGGCCACATGAGACTGTGGTGCCTCTTGAAGACCCCATAGTTACTGAGGTGACGTCAACACTGCAGGAATGGGCCTTACTGTGGAAACAGCTCTATGTGGTAAGCAGCATGTTATATTTTTCTGTAAGTGTGTCGTGTGTCACTGCAGTTTGTTTTGTTCGCTGTGCTTTGCTGCATCGTGCATTAAGGCAGAAGAGCCAAGCTCAACAGACTGAGTCAACCAGACACGCTGAAGCTGTTTAATTTCATTAATCTTCAAAAGAATAACCTGCACAAGACTAGTGTTATTATGAATTTTATCATAAAGGATGGAGTTTGATTTTCAGCATGAGAAACCTCATTATTTGTAATGATGTAATGCCTGTCCATCTGTGAACACCATGTCTCAAGAAAGCCTCGAGGGAATTTCATTAAATTTGGCACAAACGTCCACTTGGACCCATATATAATCTGACTAGATTTTGGAGGTCATAGGTCAAAGGTCAAGGTCACTGTGGACTTGTCTCTGTCATTCTTGTGAATGCAATATCTCAAGAGCACCGTGAGGGAATTTCTTCAAATTTGGCAAAACGTTCACTTAACAATGAACTGATTACATTTTGGTGGTCAAAGGTCAAGGTCAGTGTGACCTTGAATCAATCTCATTCATGTGAATACAGTATCTCAACAAGGCCCTCAGGAAGTTTTCTCAAATTTGACACAAATGTCAAATTGGACTCAAGAATTAAATCATTAGAATATGGAGGTCGAAGGTCAAAGGTCACTATGACCTTACAAAACATGTTTCGGCCACAATTCAGGAATTCATACACTAATTAAGAAGAAATTTCACACAAATGTCTCATTGCATAAAATTATGAAGTGAGAACATTTTATATCCGAAGGGTCAAAGGTCAACTTCACTGTGACATCATAATGTTCTGCAGAAACCCTTTTCTGGCCATTACTCAGCGTCATATTTCAGAAACAGAAGGGGAGACATTTGATCAGATACTGAATCCGTGACACCTGGGTGTCCACCTTGAAACTGTGCTGATTGTATCGATCTGCTGCTGGGTGCAAGATGTGTGTGAAGCATCCATGTTTTCACAAACATAGATGTAAACTGTTAAGTGCAACTTGACTGGTTTGCAGAGGCGTACGTCCACAAGGTGGTAACTGTAGTTTAAGCCTAAATATGATCTTTTCCTCACCATAACCAAGTGGTTTTTGTGTCTAAAGCTAATCACACATTAACTACAGTGCTGTTGAAATGTAAAGTTTCAGCGTATCAGCTACATAATAACATGCAAACGTTACGTAATGTATCTGTGGTTTGCAGAGATATAAAATGCAAACATTTACTCTGGGGATTGTCTTGTTATAATCCAGCTGGTTTAGTCATGTTTGCAGTGACAGCAGTTTTGAAAGTCCACTTTATGTCCACATTATGTCACTCACTGTGGCATGTGGTGTTTTCACTCACCTGCAGCTGACACGCTAACATTTCAACGGAGAGACAGCTGCATTGCAACATTTCATAGAATAGGAAGGAAACACTGAATCCTTTGCTTTCAGCTTTCTCCTCAGATATGTAAAGTGTCCCCCGTTAGCTTGAAGCACTTCTTGTATTTCTGTTGAGAAGCCCGCAGTGTTACGTCCTCACTCTACACATGGAACGATGCCATTAAGTCTGTCTGAGTTTCACTTTGTGCTATCCTCCTCCAAGCTGTGTGTGTGTGTGTGTGTGCTTGTGTGAGGTTCTGTGTGTTTTGCAGTTTAATCGAGTGTCAAAAGACGTTTCAGACACAGTAGTGAAGAGCTGAAGATGTGCCGCAGGTTGTGTCTTCCTCTCTTTGTGTCTAGGTTTTGTTTTCAAGGTTTTTGCAACAGCTTGAACCTTCTCCTCTTTACCTTTCTGTTTCCTTTTCCCTTTGTTTGGTTTATTTAAACCTGCTGACCGTCAAAACGAAAAAGTTGAGAAAGTTTAGTTTCCTTACGGACGGAGGGTTGAATTCATTTACATTCACAATATACATTACATGCTTATCGTAAGTGCTATATTGTAGGCAACTGGACTTGCTTGCTTTTCTTGACGTTTCGCCTCTCATCCAAGAAGCTTCTTCAGTTCTAAATGACTGGTACGAAGTTGCAGGCTATAAACTCTGTGGTGGGAACCCTTGCAGAGTCGTAGGGGTCACGTGAGCTCTTAGTTTCAGAGTTGTTAAGGTCACAATGTGAGTCGTTGACCCACCTGGCCACCATGTGAGTCGTTAGGGTCAGGTGGGACCAGGTGTGAATGGGCGTGAAGTCGTCTGGGGAGGGATCTCAAGACTGCATTGTAGGTGGGGGATAAGTAGTGTCGTAAGCCACCCCCTCTGTTTAACGATGGTCCTGCTTGACGCTTATTTTACTCCTCTTTCAAACCATCTTTCCTCCCTGGCCAACATGTGCACATTGCT